>NC_056727.1:541560949-541733449 GCF_019279795.1 Protopterus annectens
ACTCTGCTTTATTTTCATGTTTTGACATGAAATTATTGAAGAACTTGGATTTTTCAGCATTTATACATTATTTACTATATGTATGACTCTGCTGTGTCTGTTTTTTAACATCTGGTTATGATTTTACGACACATGAAGTTATTTGAATGTACTATGGAGATTTTACTCTCTCTGACAAGAAGATATAGTTTAATTTGCTATTAAATGTTATTTTATGGCAGTTTAACATAGTTAAAGTATGTGGAGATAAGCTAACAATGTGCCAAACCAATGTTAAATTTTTGTGTTTGGACTTTGTGTTGGGTAGAGCTTTCATCCTGAGCTACTGGATTTTTGTGGATGCACTAGAAATGGTACTTCTGTCAGCTGTAAAAGAATTCTGAGCACATTTCAAACTTTTTTTTTTATTTCACACTGAGCTAATCGAAGGAAGGACACTGAGCAAACTCGGATCTATAATATATAACATTAAGTATCCTTTTTTTGCTTATTTTGTTCGAGTTATGTATAGCACTTTGTGTACTGTATATTTTTCTAGCTAGTTTCACTGTGTGTGAGGTATTAACTGGAAATTGTCCACTTTTATTAAGCATCTGTTGGATTGTTTGTTTGATAACTTGTTTGCAAACACTTTCTCTAGAGGCTCCTTTAGCTGTTTAAAACTTTAATTTAAAGCCTCACTGCTGCTTTTCTGCTGTGAGAAACATTTCTGCAGTTTGTTTCTAAGTAGTATGGATATTTGTAGCATTGTTCATATTCAGGCTTGTATTTGGGCCTAGTGTTTGTGGAGGCTGTGTGTCTGAGCACATATTCAGGGACATCTTGGTTTAGCCAAAGCTATCAGGCAATTCAGTGAGAGAATTGTTTAAGGTCATTGGCTGACTGAGGTCACCTGGACTACAGCTTAGACTAAGCACCTCAATGGTTCTTTTGACCTTTTTTTTTCTTAAAAGTTGTCTCAGGTTTCAACTTTCTGTTACCTAAGAAGTTAAGTTGTGAGTGTTTCTGCCATTTCACACTGAGCTAATCGAAGGAAGGACACTGAGCAAACTCGGATCTATAATATATAAAATTAAGTATCCTGTTTTTTTTGCTTATTTTGTTCGAGTTATTTATAGCACTTTGTGTACTGTATATTTTTCTAGCTAGTTTCACTGTGTGTTGAGGTATTAACTGGAAAGTGTCCACTTTTATTAAGCATCTGTTGGATTGTTTGTTTCTGATAACTTGTTTGCAAACACTTTCTCTAGAGGCTCCTTTAGCTGTTTAAAACTTTCATTTAAAGGCTCACTGCTGCTTTTCTGCTGTGAGAAACATTTCTGCAGTTTGTTTCTCACCCTCCCTCCCTACTGGTTTGTTGTTCTTATAGTTGGTGGCTTTGCAGTTGCCCACCCCTACTGTAAATTTGATCTGGGACCCTCCTTCCAGTCTAGTGTCATTACTTCATTCTACCTAATACAGGGAGAACATTTGAGAAGGCCAATCAGCTTAGTCTCTGCTACTCCTTTCTCTCTTTCCACTAAAAAAAAAAAAAATCTAAGCTGGTTTCCTGCCTTTCTTGTGGGTAGTCTAGTTTGGATATAGATTTGCTGTGTCCAGGACTATTTGTAGGCTTCTAAGCCATCAAGCCTTTCTGTGTTGGAGGGAAGCCTTCTAGCTTAATTTTGTTTCTTAGAACTAGCCAGTTTTTTTGTTTCAGCACTCAAGTCTGTTTCTTTGAGCTCAGCACTTGTTCAGAACTTATTGTAAGCACTAAATAAGCTACAAATTACTACAGCACTCAACTTTCCTCACTGTCTAGAGGAAAACAGTTTCTAGTACTTAACAAATAAGCACCTACCCAGGCATGTCTAAGGGTCAGCTCCCGGTGTTTTCACCTGTCTACCTGATGAATCTGGGCATCTTGGGGCAATGCAGTAATTGCCTCATGTACGCAGACAACCCTCTCCTCCTACCATCCAACACTGCAACCTTTGATTGGTGCACTTATATAGCCAAACTAAAGCAAAGCTCTCTTCACCTAAGACTGGACTAGACAGTCAAGAGGAGAAGGTAAACACTTGCACCACACCACACTCAGCACATAGTCCCTCAAAACCTAAACCACCAAAACTTACACACACAAACACAAAACACACACCTACATTCGCAGAGGCTCTCAGTAAAAACCTGCCCAAGCAACAGGGACCTCCAAAGCAGAAACACAAGCAACCTCCACCACCCCAACACAACCCAAATGACACATAGCCCACAAACTCAGTGTGCCACTCAACCACAGCCCATAAGGCGTAACAACATACCCAACACTCTAGTCATAGGTGACTCTATAGTCAGGCACACTGATGTTCCACACTCACCAGGCTAAACAAGGAGAAAGTTACTGTCAGCTGCCTATCGGGTGCTAGGATCCACCACATAACGCATGCACTCAGGTCACTCCACAACAAGTACAAATATGACTCTGTCATTGTCTATGTTGGTGTGAATGACCTGAGACGTACCTCCTTGGACTACATGAAAAGGGACATGGAGGAGCTGTCCGATCTTGTAGCCCAGGTAGGTATGACCCTAGCCCTGAGTAGCATCCTGATATCACCCAGAATGATACCACAGTACAAGGACAAAATGATTCACTCCAACAATTGGCTAAGCTTCTGGTGTCATTCTAAGGGGATCCAGTATCTGTCTGTCTGGGATGACATGATCGACAAACCACGATGCTTTGCCAGAGATTGCCTGCACCTGTCACCCCTGGGATTCCGGATACTGGCTAAGGTTCTTGCCACCCCTATAGTGCCTTTTTTAGGCAAGGTTCAAATGACAAATTCACCACCCTAACAGGTACAGGCAAGAAGAATCTGAGGGTATTGCTACTCAATGCTAGAAGTCTAAACCTCAAAATGCACTCACTCAAGGCACTCCTTAAAATGAAGAACATCGACATCTGTGCAGTGGCAGAGACCTGGTTCAAGGCTCCAGAGAGTACCCCTGCATTACCAGGCTATAATTCATGCCACACCTTTCGGCCACCTAACCTGGACCGAAACACTAAAGGCGGAGG
The DNA here is from genome assembly GCF_019279795.1 of Protopterus annectens. Taxonomy (NCBI): domain Eukaryota; kingdom Metazoa; phylum Chordata; order Ceratodontiformes; family Protopteridae; genus Protopterus; species Protopterus annectens. The sequence continues at coordinate 541,564,011 of NC_056727.1, forward strand.
CGTGTCCATATTCATTAAGGATATCCACACCTCCAGGCTAGTTGCTCAGCATAATGCATCCGAGATTATCCAAGTGCAACTAACTCTGGGCAAGACCGCAATCCAAATTGTAGCTTGCTACAGATCCCCCACCATGCCTCAGGATCCCCACTCCTCATTTCTTGATACACTAGAAAATATTAGGGTACAACATAACACCCTAATAATGGGCGATTTCAACTACCCTACCATTAACTGGGAAAACTACTCATGTACCAACTCTTGTGCTGAATGTTTTTTGGAATTCATAAATTCCAATGCCATGGATAAACTTATCCACACCCCCACCAGGGGCAGCAGTATCCTAGACCTGGGTATTACCAACATGGGCAACCGGTGCTCCACACCAGAGGTCACTTCCTCTTTGGTCAGATCCGACCACAAGCTAATCACCTCAGACATCCACATCCTTCCCCCACCCCCTATTAGGGAAACCACAGTAAAAAAATTTCTCCAAAGCCAACTTCACACTTCTTAAGACAGAAGTGGCAAATTTCACGACACCCATGCTGACGGACAATAGAGGTATGACTGCTGAATCCTACACAAATGCACTTTATAAGCACTTACACAAGTGCATGGATCGTGCAATCCCTAACAGAACCAAGATGCTATCCTCCAAAAAAAGGAAGCCAATCTGGTGGTTCCCTGCCATAAGCAAGCACTACAACAGAAGAAAAAAACTCTTGCAAAAAAGAGTAAAATCCCATGATTGGAGAAACTCCCTGGTCCGCCTCATTAAGAAGCTGAGATCCCTCATAAAATCCTCCAAAGCTAGTTATGAAAACAAAATCTCCACTGACTCTAAAGACAACCACAAAGCATTCTATAGCTATGTCAAGAATCTCAATGGCAACACTCAAATCTGCTCTGAGTTGCAGCACAATGGCACTAAATATACAGAACCAACTGATATTGCCAACATCCTGGCAGATAGGTTCAGTGCTAACTTTACCCCCCTGTCATCCCCTAAAGGGCCCATCTCTATACCAGAAGAATGCAAAGTTCCTGTAATCACGGCTGCACAGGTAAAAAACACACTATCCAAAGCCAAGAACACAGCATCCATGGGACCTGACAACATCCCAGGCTGTGTTCTACATGAACTACAGAATGAACTGGCACCCCACCTAAGTACCATGTTCAATCATAGCCTCACCTTAGGCTATGTGCCCACTGAGTGGCGCACAGCAACAGTTATCCCACTCCACAAAGGGGGATCCACCACAGACCCCCAGAAACTACCGCCCCATTAGCCTAACAAGCCTGGTCTGCAAGGCTATGGAACGTATCATCATGTAACTTATAAACAATGACATTGGTAATCTCCAAACTCAGGACCCCACCCAGTTCGGGTTTGTAAAAGGCAGATCATATCTCCTAAACCTGATAGACTTCTTTGAAGCAGTCACCAAAGCCATAGATGAGGGTAAGGTGGTTCACACAGCCTATCTAGATCTCGCCAAGGCTTTTGGCACCATTCCCCACTCTGGAATTATAGATAAACTCACTAAAGTAGGTATAAATCCCTATGTCACAAGATGGGTTGCCAACTGGCTCACTGCCAGAACCCACACGGTGAAAGTAGCAGACTCCAAATCTAACTTCAGACCAGTGACAAGTGGAGTACCACAGGGTTCAGTCCTGGGTCCTCTCTTGTTTGGTATCTATTTCTCTGAAGTACAGGCCAACACAGAAGGTCTTTGGCTAACGAAGTTCGCAGATGACTGCAAATTAGGAGCCATAATCAAAAGTCCAAAAGATGTGGACATCCTACAAAAGAGCCTCGCTGAGACAGATGCCTGGTGTCAAAGCCATGGCCTCAAGCTCAATGCCAAAAAGTGCGTTGTCATCCCTTTTGGTACCCATGAACTACCACATAGGCGGTAGTCTACTTAACACCAAAAGTGTGATAAGAGACCTTGGGACACAGGTGGACAGTAGTCTCTCCTTTGATAATCACATCGCCACAGTAGTCATATGACTAGGAATGGTTTGACCCTCCTTTCTCAGGTTTCCAAAGTGGTTTCTGACTTCCCTGACTCTGAGGGGAAGGCTTCTGTCCTTTCCCTGTTGGGCTGTACCTCTCAAGTTGCTTGACACACTATGAAATGCAGCTGTGGTGCCGCTAATGCCTTCTTCAGGGCTGCTGCCTTTGCTTTAGGCATTCCTCTTTGCTTTCATCTTCAGATTTTGCCTGATGACATTAAGGCCAAACTGTTGGATACTACTTTGGATAATAAAAATCTTTTTAGTGCTGCTGCTAAACTTTTCAAGTCTCTCCAGGATAGGGGTAAACTCCAAGGAGCTGAAATATATTTTTTGTTTCTGCTCTTCCTAAGGTTTAGAGGAATTACCCCTCTAAATCTACTTGTGTTTGCAGGCAGTCTCACCCTCTACCCAAGGGAAAAAAAGTTTCAGGACATGTATCTCCTGCCAAGCCTACTCAAACTACCTCCCAGAAACCTGCTTTTCAGGATAAGCCAGGTCCCATTTGATGGTTTGCTTTTTCTTTCCATCGGCCAGGTTCCTTATCTGTCTTTGTCTTTCCCTTTCTCTGTCTCTTCCAAAGTGGTTAATGATCACAACAGACTATTGGGTTCTGTCCATTATCCACCAAGACTCCTACCAAGTCCAAGGATATTTCATGGTTTGTAAATTCCTTCCTCCCTTTTTAGGCATCCCTCATTCTCCCTTGGAACAAATTCATCTTTTCCCAGAAGTGCGGCATTCTCTTTGGGTCCAGGGCATCATTCAAGCTGTGCCTCCTGCCCAGGTAAGGAGAGTTTTTTTAATTACAGAATGTTCTTGGTTACCAGAAAGAAGGGCAGTTGGACACCAGTTCTGGATCTTTCCCATCTTAACACCTTTCTCAGGGTTCCTTCTTTTCAAATGTCTCTTCAAACTCTTATTTCGCATTCTTCTACCCCATGCCTTTCTGGTCTCTCTGGATCTCAAGGATGCCTACTTTCATATCCCAATCCATCTGCTTTTCAGTAAAGTTTTATGTTTCTTTGTTTCTTCCATGCATTTTCAGTTCTCTGCTTTTCCCTTTTGGCCTCTCTACTGCCCCAAGGGTATTCACAAAATGCCTTGCTCCTGTCATTGCTTTTTGCAGGATGAGAGGAGTTCAGATCTTTCCCAATCTGGACATTCTGCTCATTCAAACAACTTCCCCTGATGCTCTGCTTCAGGATCTCGTTTATTTTTTCCCTGTTGCAGAGTCTGGGGTTCACCACAAACTTCCAGAAATCAGCTCTGACACCTTTTCCTTGGTTGCAGGCTTCAGATCTTCCCCATGCTGGCATCTCTGCCTGGCTCAAGGCCTTGTCTCTTACTTCCTCCTCCTTCCTCTGGCTTCAGTTATGGCCAGGAACTTTCTCGGGGTCCTCAGGTTCATGGCTTCCACCATTCCCATGTTCCCTCTGGCCAGGTTTCACATGAGAAAGCTACAGTGGCACCTCAAGCAGTGTGGCTTTAACATTGCCACCCCTGGACTTCCCAGTCCCTTTCCTTCCTTGTGTCAAGCTTGAACTTCAGTGGTGGATTCATCAACTTTCTCTCAACTTGGAGCTTCTCTTCCATGCTCTGGTTGGTCCTGACTCAAGAGCTCTTTACAAATGCCTTAGACTTGGGGGGGGGGGGGGCTCCTTTGGCTTTCTCAAGGTTCAGGGTCTTGCCTTCTTGTCAGAGGTCAGACCACATCAATATGAACATGAGGGCTCTGCTTCTAGTTTGTCAAGCTTTTCATTCCCTCTTTCATCCCTGGCCCTCAAAATTTTCACAGACAATACCACAGTGATGTGGTATGTCAACAAGCAAGAGAGTAAGATGTCCTATCCTCTTTGCAGACTAGCTCTTCAGGTTTGGATCTAGCTGTCCAGTATCAAGTGAGTTTTCAGCCTGTTTACATTCCCTTGGAACACAATCTAGTGACAGACTCTTTGAGCATGTCTAGCACACAAGCTCACAAATGGATGTTTCAGAGAGAAGTGGTCCTGGACATTGTCCATCTGTGTTGGTATTCCTCAGATCTTTTTCCCTCCCCTCTGAACAGACTTCTCAGTTCTATTAGAGTCCCAAGTCCTCTGGCTTGGAAAGTGGACTCCCTGTCTTTGTCTTTTCCTTGGAAGTGGATGTTTCTGTACACTTTTCCTCCCATTCCTCTGTTACCATGTGTCTTGCAGATCTGACAGAATTCTCCCAAAATCTTGCTAGTTGACTACCTTTTGACCCAGACAGCACTGGTTCTCCCTTCTTTTTCACTTGACCAGGAGGTATGACCCAGACAGCACTGGTTCTCCCTTCTTTTTCACTTGACCAGGAGGTAATCACCACAAGTTACCTCACCAGGTGAACCTTCCCACACAAGTCAAAGGGTCTTTTGTCCATCCTCACTTGTCTACTCTTCAACTGATGCTTTGGGTCCTGCAGGAGGTAATGGAAGCCCATTACCAGGAAGTCATATTCGTCCAAATGGAAAAAGATTTTCTGCCTGATGCCTCTCTCACCATCATGGTCCCTTATCTGTGGAGGTTTCTCTGGTTCCATCTTATTTTTGTGAGATCTGCTTCATGCTGGGTTGGTATAGTCTTTAGTTAAAGCTCATCTGTTGGCAGTTTCCGATTGTCTGCCCTTGACTTGTCTTCTGGCCTCTAGATTTGAGGTCAAGTAATCTCTTAAAGGCATCCTTCATATCAGATCTCCCTGGGACTTTAGTTTTGTTCTTGAAAAATTGACCCAGGCTGCTTTTGTGCCTGCTGCTTCAGTTTCCTTACAACATTGTACTTGGAAGACTGTTGTTCTGGCTCTCACTTTGGCCAAGAGTGTCTGAACTTCAGGCTCTCATGGCTGTTCCTCATTTATTGGTTTTCCACAGAGACAGGATGTCTCTTCTTACTAACACTTTTATGCCCAGGATGGTCAATGAGTTTTCTCTTAATCAACGTCTCCACTGTCTGACAGTGGAAAGGCTCTTCACACCTTGGATTTGCATGGATAGCTCAGATAGTGTGTAGATAATACTAAAGTTCTGAGCAACTTTTTGTTTCCTTTCATCACAGTTCTTTGGGTTTAGCTGTTTCTAAGCAAATAACCTATTCCTGGATTTCTAAGGCCACTTCTTTATTCTTTTCATGGTAAAAGTCACCATCCTTAAAGGCTCATTCTACCAGGGCTGTTACTTCCTTTGGTGATTTTTTTTCAAGGAGCTGGATACCATTTCCATCCTTGAGGGTGCTACTTGGTCTTCTGTTCATGCTTTCACTAAGCATTACAAATTGGATGTTATTTCCGGGGCCAGAGTTGGCTTTGCCAGGGCTACCCTACATGGGTTGCTAGAGGGCTCTTCATGCTTTCCTCCTTCCAGGTTTCTTCTTGAGCTTTTGTATTGTCCCTTTAGTTATGAATACTGCAACAGTGATATGGAAAAACATAGTATAGTTGTGTAAAATCTTACCTAGGGTTGCCACCTTTTCAAATGCTCAAAGTGGGACATTTTTTGTAGAAATGTCAGATTTTGCAGGACAAAGCATACCCCTGACCAGTACAAATGACAGAACGTCACTTTTCTGCCAAAATAAGCCCTTATTCTTGTAGCATTTGAGTTGCTTATGCTATTTCATATAACCTGTAGGTGTTTCAGATAAAAATAACTGTTTTATACAACTATTAAAGAAAACTTAGGAAATATTTTTGTCCTAAAATCTCAGGACATTTCCCATTTTTTAAATTTTTTCGCAGGACACATCTGCCAAAAGAGGGGACTGTCCCTCGCAAAGTGGGACAGGTGATAACCCTAATCTTACCGTAACAGTAGATGTCCTTCTCTTCACTGTTGCAGTATTCACTTCTTCCCTTTTTACCCCTCTGCTCTAGCCTATTCTTTCTTACCCTCATGACTGAGGGACTCTTCTCCTTTCTCTTCTGGATGCACATGTTCTCTTTTGTCCCTTGGGTCATTCTGTTCCTCCCCGGGCTTTCTCATTCTTGAGTGTGTGCATTTATACATCACCTTTATGCCCTACACCTTGTGTGGGGACTGTATGTGTGACTTATGGTGCATGTAAGTACTAAAGGCTTTGGTATACTCGCTGGATGTTGGATTGTGCTTGGCAGAAGATCCCTACAGTTATAAATACTGGAACAGCGAAGAGAAGGACATCTTCTGTTATGGTAAGATTTTACACAACTGTACTTTCGAATTTCACACTGCCTTATTGGCAGCATCCACACTCCGTTCCCCTTATTTTGTATGTAGCTCAGTGGTGTTCACCCTTGTGTTGGTTGGCTTTGGTTATTTGTGTTGGTGTTTTGGGGCTGTGAAATAGGTTGGTTTCAGGCAATTTCTGCGTCAGGTCCTTCTTGGTTCATCCTATGTAGCACTGAAAGCTTGGATAACTGACTTTCTGTGACAGGGGTTAGCCAATCTCCTGTAACAGAGAGTCAGAAGTGGGGATTCTGAGCTCTGGAAAGCTGCCAGTTTGAGTTTGTGCAGGCACAGTATCCATATGCAACCGAGGCAGTGTGAATTGTGAACATCTGTTACAGTTAAGTAGGACTTGCACAACTGTACTTTGAGCAGCTGTCCACAATTACTTCCTGATTCTGTCATCTGTTGGTACCTTCTGATGATGTCATTAGAGGGGGCCAAACTGTATGTAATTCAGTATGGAAAGGTATTGAATTTATGGGAGTCTTGCTATGACAGAAACAGGTTTTGAGATTCTGTAGCATTCTATGTTAACAAATCTTAATACATATTCTGAGCATAGCCCAAAGAGGCAACTCAGTCCTGGTTGATGTTCTTTGGTACAGTAGCTCCACCTGTATGACAGAACTTGTATTGATGGTAGGGAGCCAACTCTGATGTATAGGTGGAGCTGCATAGCTGTAAGGCTCTCCAGCACAGGAGTTCCACCAGAAAGATGGCATGACTGTCGTACTGCTTTCACCCCATTCAGGTCTAGGGATGGGCTTGCAGAGGCATTTGCCCACTAAGGAATTAAATATATTTTTGAAAATAGTGCACTGCAAGCTATCCCCACAGGAATTTGGGGGACAGCTCACTCTACACCATACCGTGGATGTGCATGGTCCCAGGCTTTAGTTCAACCTTATTTGTATATGAAATTTAATGTTGTAGGCAGTCTGTACCAAGTATTGCCTGCAGTGTCTAGTTCCATGGTCAGGTGGAGCTTCTGACTTGCCTAAAAGCCCATTCAGTTCAATGAATATTTTTATGCCAGCACTAATCTGGTTAATATGCAACACAAACAAATATTCTCTACTATAGGCTGTCATAGTGGTGACTGACATAACTTCGAGAGTTCTTCCAAAAAGTGACATCTCGTGGTAGATAACTTTTTATTTCAGTATTATTACACTGTACACTTTATTAGGAATATTGTCCATTTCTTTTTCTCTTGTTTTAATTTTTCTTTTAATATAAATGCATTTTGTTCATCTCTGATTTATTGTCTGATTGTCTAATTACTGACTGTGCTACAGTCTGTGTCACTTTATGCTGAAGTCTGCTTTAGATTTCAGAAAACATGCCTAAATACTACAAGCTATTTAACCCCCTTATTGCATCATCAAAATGCAGGACTGCATGATTCCGAATCAGGATGTACTTGGCAGTAGTTCAGCGTGTAAGAAATACAAACACAAACTTATTAAACATAAAAAAAAAAATCATCCCAGTGTAGAAACTGAAGTGAAAACTACAAATTTTATAACCAGAAAGCCTTTTTTCATAATGAGAGCATAACTGCTGCAAAAATAAATAGTAAGAAAAAAAACACGTATGCACACAATCTTTAGGAAAAACCCAAGTGCTAAAACACAGTGCAAACCAGCAAAACAAAAAATACTGCCACCTAACCAACATTTTACAGAGGGGAAGGCTGTACCAGCTGTACTCCCAATTTTATTTATATTCCATGTTAATACAACCCATGGAAAGCCAGCAAGTTAGTATATATATATATATATATATATATATATATATATATATATATATATATATATACACACACTTCTGAAAATGTACATGGTTTCTAGTCATAGACTCTTAGGAAATGCAAGGAATTTGAGACACTAGGTCATGTATGCCTTGACAGTACTGAACCTTATGTACCATGTTCTCAAGAAGGCAAAAGAGGTCAGTCCCAGAATAAATGTATGGGTACCTGTGCAATCATAAAAGTTTAATTTAAAGGATGTCAGTGCTTCACTCTCTTTAACTTGCAGCAGTTTGTTTTCAGAACTGGGGTAGGGGATACATTTGACTCTCTAATGTGTTTTATTTATGTGCTGGTGGAGGTTTAAGTAATTTGTTGTGGTAATAGTGGACCTGTTGGCTTTGGAAGCTACAGAAGTTCAGTTCCCCAGTGGTGTAGAATGCAAGGAGTAGATTATCATGCAAAAGCTTGTAAGAAACAAAGTAAAATGATATCACTTCAAGCCTTTCTTGGTAGCACAGGGACCCAAGGCCAACACTCTTCTTGATTAGGAACTTCTGGGGCCTTTCTGGATGCTTAGCACGTCTGGAAAGGTACACCCTGAAGTGGGTGTTGTCCTCAGTAATTGGTTAGGACTCTGTAAAGAAGGATATGCCTATGCCTATGTTTTGCTAAATAGAAAGATTTTTGACTACTACTGCTGCTGCATGGTGGTTGAAAGTAAGGGAATTGTCAGTGCAGGTTCCAAGATCCCCGACTTTATCACTTTGGAGTTTAGTATTGGTCGTACTGTATGTCGAGGGAGAGTTGCTTACCAAATGTGGCAATACTGCCCTTTTTTACATTTCTTTTTATCATTTCTTCCATTCTTCCATACATTATTTGTTTTAGGGTTAGTTCCTGCTGTTCTGAATGGGCATCAAGGGGAGATTCTAACACCCAGTTTGCAGTCATCTGCAAATTTAGTTAAGTCAAAGTCCTGCTTTCCAGTCTGGAGATCAGAGAAGCAGATCCGGAAAAGGAGCCCTGTGGCACACCACTGGTTACCTTCATACTTTTGAGGGAGATTCCTTATACCTTAAATACATCCTTATACCTTAAATACAATACTTCAGTCTTTCAGCCAGTTGACTGTCCACCTCACCATGTATTGATCTACTTTTAAGGCACTTACTTTTTTGGAACACCTTTATTAAATTCACACATTTTTAACAATGACATGGTTACACATACATCAGTAGAAAAGAAGCCATTGCAAACATTTTTCATTTTTATGCATTGTTCATGTTTTCTTTAACATTTATCATTCACACCATTACAGAAATTGCTCAGTTCCTGACTATATATTGTTCTCACAACTTCCATTTATTTCTGTGTAGCTTGCTCCTTCCTTTTCCAGCGTTCTCACCTCCAATTCTTTTGTGTCCTTTACATTATTCACTGCTTCATTTATCGGTGGTTTAATTTTTGATTTCCCATTTTCTAGTACTTTTGAGTAGCCAGTAGTAGTAAAATGAAGACCTTTTGTATGTCTAAGCAGTTCAGCTCCTCTCTCCTACAGATCAGAGGAAATCAGTTCCTTAGTTACAATCATTTGCTTCCCCTAAATATTGACAAAGTAATTTTCTACATCTGGCAACTCGTTACATGCTCAAAGAACATGATTATTATTTTCACTGCTGTGGAAACCTTTGGCTCTTGGAGATGTATTCTGCCAAGGATACAACAACAGGCCAATCTTCAGAAAGCTGTGTTTCCCATGTCTACACCTTGACTGCTGATTGGCTAGACTTGTGGAGGGAAGTCGGCAGAATGTAGACAGCTTTAGTATTTTCTTGCTGCCTTTAGGAAAAGCAGCTCTAAGGCTTCACAGGTGCAGCAATTGGCTGCAGACTTTATTTCTAGCAGGTAAGTCCCCATAGAGGAACCCTTCTGCACAGAAAATATTGCCTTTTGAAATATTTCTGATGTATTTTTTATTTTCTGAAGAATACTGGTAATGAATATCAGAAGATGTTATTCGTGTTTCACTGTTACAGTCATTACCTTTGGGTAATCTGCTGGCAGGTTGCCCTCAGTCGGCCTGAATTCCAAAGTCTTGGGTCCTGCGTCGGTTGCTGTCTCCTCTTCCATGACGTCAGGGGTATAAAACATGCAGCCGATGCCATTTTCTTCAGTCTTTCTTGCCGCGTGTTGCCCGAAGCAGAAGCATTTCGCAAGTGCCGGTCGGCTGACTACTGAAATATTCGCGTTTGAGTTTCAGAACCGAAGTCTTCAATAAAACTAAGTACCTCGTTGGGGAAACTTTTTTCTTGTTTTTTACCTATGTCAGAAAAAGTTAATAATTGTATTACTTGTGGGAAGCAAATACCTCATAAGGATTTCCATTTATACTGTATTCCTTGCCTAGGCCCTGATCACAACGTGCCTGGCTGTCGGTTTTGTGCTAGATTTAACCAATGCACTATTAAGCGTCAATATATTTTTGCATCTAAGTATTTTGGAAACAGATTTAACTATCCAGAGATGTCATCGGATAGCAGTTCGACTACCGGAGTACATAAAAAATGCAAAGAAAAGGACAGAGAAAGGCATTCGAGATCCAAAACCAACGATGAAGCTTCTCCTAAGCCTGTTGCTGGTTCACCGGTACTCAGTGAGGTGCTTTTGCAGCCCCTGATACCCGCTAACTTTGAGTTGCAGGCCTCTACCGACACCCATGTGGAGTCCGGCATGCCGCAAGATACTCAAGGTATTGGACCGACAGATGTATCTCCCTCGGATGGGTCCGGAGCCGCTGAGCAGGCACCGGCTTCTGAGGGTGTATTCAGACCTCAACATTTTTATATCAAACCGAAAGCTGCAAAACCAAAGGCAAAGACACCTTCAAAAACTAAAAACACGACGCCTGAGCCACGTGCACAGGCCTCTATGGCTAAAAAACAGATTATCAAAATGGCTGAAGACCTTATTACCTCGATCAGGGGTACCCATTCCCCTCCAGATAAGAGGCCTAGGCAAGACACTGATTATGAATCTTCAGATCAGGTTTCTATTTCTTCTGATCAGGAATTATCTTTACCTTTCTATGAGGATTCTGATGCTGAGGAGTCTATTCCATGTGCATCTCCTCCTGAGGATTATTCATTTGGAGAAACCTTGCATACTTTGAGGAAGAATTTTCACTGGGAGAGTCAAGACTTCACAGAATCAAAAAAGAGGCTCAGAGATTTCCTCCTTCTCCCTCAGCACAAGCCTTTAGCCATTCCCCCTGTGTTAGACATTGTGGATGATGTTTTTTCGGAGTCAAGCCTGACCCCTGACTCTTCACCTCCGGCTCCCAGTAAGCCTGACAGGTACTACAGGGTCCCTGACTCTCATAAATTTTTATTTAGAAACCCTGCTGCTGATCCTGAAACTATTTTACAGGGTCCAAAGGGAGTTAAGGCCTCAACAGCAAAAAACCCCACCCCCCCCGACAGAGACTCAAGGGCACTGGACAGATGGGGAAAAAAGGTTTATACATCTGCAACCTTGGCAATTAGGGCCTTAAACTGTCAATTTCATATACTTAAGTACTAACAACATATTATGGGATTGCTGAAACAGAGAATGATGATTTCAGAATGTGCAGAAAATAAGGAATTGCAAGAATTATTGCATGCTGCTGAAAAAGTTGGAAAGCATACTTTGCAATGTGGTTTTGATTCTTTAGAGGCCTCCTGCAGGGCCGCAGTTACTGGATCTGTGATTAGGAGATATGCCTGGTTAAAGGAACAAAATTTGCCTGATCATGTTAAATAAAGCAAATTTGCTAGATGCACCTTTACAGCATGATTCTCTGTTTGGCATTAAGGCAGAAGAGGTTTTAAAGAAAGTGGAAGACAAAGCTAAGTGTATGCAAACTATTAAAGATTTCTTACAAGTGCAGCCACCTAGATTCAGTAGACACTGGCCTACAAAAAATTGGTCCTTTCCTGTGTCAGACAGAGCTCAAAGGGGCAAATCCAGATGCCCTAAGGGTTCCAGGTACCAGCCTCAAGACTCATACAGGTCAAAGCAATGGGGCGCATCCACCTCCAAATCTAGGAGAGATAAAGCACAAACCTAGAGAAAGCAATCCCAATGACTTCCCTCTGCCTACACAAAGCACTTATCTGTTGGCAGCTCCCATAGGGGAAAAATTAGCACTTTTTGCTCAAAATTGACAATTAATAACCCCAGGACAAGTGGGTACTAAACATCTTATCACCAGGATACAGATTCCATTTCCACACTCTGCCAATGACAAATGGCTGGCCAGACCTGCCAAAAAAACAATGGGCAGAGGCACAGAAACAGGTTACGTCCCTCATGGATATGGGGGCCATTCAGACAGTACCAGAACAGGAAAAAGGTCAAGGTTTTTATTCAAGACTGTTCTTGGTACCCAGAAAGGACAAGGCCTGGCGGCCAATACTGGATTTATCGATTTTGAACACATACCTGGACATTCCAAAATTCAAAATGCTCACCTTGCAACAGCTTCTGCCCATGCTGGGCAAGAATGTTTGGCTTGTGACTTTAGACTTAAAAGAGGCATACCTGCATGTCCCGATAAGACAATCGTGCAGAAGATACCTCAGATTCAAGGCTGGCTTAATGCATTACCAATTCTCTGCACTGCCCTTTGGCTTATCTACTGCACCCAGGGTCTTTACAAAGTGCCTGGCACCAGTAATTGCATTTTGCAGACAAAGAAGTAGTCAGATATATCCTTACTTGGACGACTGCCTCATTCAAGCAGAGAACAAAGACACTCTTCTAAGACACCTGGCATTTGTGAAAAGGCTTCTAGCATGCCTAGGGTACACAATAAACGAAAAGAAATCACAACTGGTACCCTCTCAAAAGATAACATTTCTGGGTGCAAGCTTGCATACAGCTGCCCAGATGGCTTACCTCATGCCAGACAGACAAAGGCAACTGACTACTTACTTTAAACTGATGGCAACAAAAACCCAGTCTTCTGCAAGACATATATTCTGCAGGCTCTGGGCTTCATGGCATCCTGCATCCTACTAATTCCATATGCAAGACTACATATGAGGAAACTTCAATGGTACCTAAAAAGTTTATGGAGTCAACATTCGCACAGTCTGGAAACAATGATTCCTCTCATCCCCTGCCTGCAACAGGAGTTTCTATGGTGGGCAAAGGCCCATCACCAAAACATGGGACAGCCCTTCACTCTACCCCCTGCCAGCCAAACCTTAACAGACGCATCAGATTATGCCTGGGATCCCACATGACAGTTGCATTCAGGGCATATGGGCACCAAATCAAATGCATCTACATATCAACCAGAAAGAGATGCTAGCTGTTCAAAATGCCCTAACAGCCTTCAAGGATTTACTTCATCCAGGGCAACTACTGATAAAGATGGACAACACCACAGTCATGTGGCATATAAACAAGCAAGGGGGCAAACACTCATACTCCCTTTGCAGATTAACCATGGCACTGTGGGACACAGCTTTGACCTACCAAATAAATCTTCAAGCTCAATTCCTGCCAGGAAAACAGAACACTCTGGCAGACGATTTAAGCAGAAACCTTATGGATCCTCACGAGTGGAAACTAAATCCACAAGTATTCAGCATGATAACAGAGAAATGGGGGAGCCCAGACATAGATCTTTTTGCCTGTCCTCAAAATTATCAATTGAAAAGATTCTGCACAAGCACTTATCACAGACAAGCATGGAAAGTAGACGCCCTAGCCTTCAGTTGGAAAAACCTGTCAGTTTATGCCTTCCCTCTGCCTTCTTCTACCAAAGGTCCTCTTAAAAGTCAGGCAAGAGAAGCCAAAGATGATATTAATTGCCCCGGACTGGCCCCGCCAATACTGGTACCCAATCCTAAGGAACTTGTCTCAATACCCAGCTTGGACCTTGCCTCAAGGACAACTACTACTGTCCCAGCAAAACAATCAGATCCTGCACAATCAACTACAGACTTTGAACCTGGCAGCATGGCTAATCATGTAATCATACGAACGACACCTCTCAGTAAAGCTGTGATGGATGCCATTTTGGAAGCCAGAAGGCCTAGTACTAGAAAATCTTATGCTGATAAATGGAAGAGATTCTGTACGTGGAATCAAACACAGGGAACTGATACAGCAGAACCACATATTCCTCAGATATTACAATACTTAAATGAGATGCTTGACAAAGGCCTGTCTTTCTCATCAAAATCCATGCCTCTGCCATTTCAGCTCATTACAGCACAGAGCCACCAATCTTTTCTCATCCTTTAATAAAACAGTATCTTAGATGAGCCAAAAACCTAAGGCCTCCTAGAAGATCACCATTACCGGCATGGGACCTCAATTATGTGTTGGAAAAGCTCACCCTGCCTCCATTTGAACCAGCCGCTACCACTGATATAAAGTTCTTATGGAAGACAGCTTTGCTACTAGCAATTACTTCAGCAAGAAGAGTTTCAGAACTACAGGCCCTCATGGCTTTAGAGCCTTTTATCATATTTTACCCAGACAGGGTGTCTCTGAGGACAAGTCCTACTTTTATGCCTAAGGTGGTTTCCCAGTATGGCTCTTAACCAAACAATTCATCTGCCAACTATTTACCCAAATCCGCAGAACAAAGGGGAGAGAATTCTGCATTCCTTGGACGTACACAGACAGCTAAGATTCTACTTGAGCAGGACAAAAGCTCTAAGAAAAACTGAGCAATTACTAGTGTCATATGCTGCAGAATCAGAAGGAAAGGCTATCTCAAAGCAGACAATTTCAAAGTAGATAAGCCACTGCTTCCGTTTCTGCTACTTACAACATGGTAAACCTGTGCCCAAGGGCATTAGGTCTCATTCCACCAGAACTGCAGCTACTTCAGCAGGCTTTCTCAGAGGAGTACCAAACAAAGACATTCTAGATGCTGCTACTTGGAGTTCTGTTCACACCTTTACAAAGCCTCTCTACTCTATGTCCAGGGCAGACTTTGCACTGCAAAGCCTTATAGCCGCACCTAATGCCGCACCTAATGCTGTTTAGCTCCAGCCTCCCAACCATAGCTTTGGGATTCTACCCAAATGTAATGACTGCAACAGTGAAACACGAAGAACATAGTACAGTTGTGTACACTTACCATAAATGTAGATGTTCGAGTGTATTCACTGTTGCAGTCCAGGTTACCCTCCCACCATCCCCCTGCCATTCTATAGTTTATCTATCCTTCTCTATCTTCTACAACCTATGTGGTGTATTTGCTTGTAGATGAAGGTAAAGTTTATATTGATGCATGTATATGTGTATATATATATATATATATATATATATATATATGTGTGTATATATATATATATATATATATATATATATATATATATATATATATATATAATAAAATAAAATATTGCTACATTTTTGGGGGCAAGAAAAAAGAAAATGGCGTCGGCTGCATGTTTTATACCCTTGACGACCTGACGTCATGGAAGAGGAGACAGCAACCGACACAGGACCCAAGACTTTGGAATTCAGGCCCACTGCCAACAGATTACCCAAATGTAATGACTGCAATAGTGATTACACTCGAACATCTACATTTATGGTAAGTGTACACAACTGTACTTTCCTTACCAGAAACCCATATTTTTAGAATAGAATAATTTTTAGAATTATTATTGAATATTGGGGCTGTTTTTTTGTGAAAAAAAATGATGCTGCTTTTGAGACATTTAAATATTGGGAAGTGTATTTCAGGGCTAGAAATGTATTTTATCTTTGATGCTTGTGTGCACTTTATGGCAATTTCCCCTCATTTCTTGTTTTCTCTTGGTGCACTTTCTGTGAAAGGGACTTAACATTCTGACAGGGTTTTTGTATTACTGTTTGTGATTTTTACTTTTGAATTTTGAAGGACTATTTGGGAAAGTGTGTTTGTGTGTGCTGTTTGTCTGACAATTTAACAGACTGACTCTTCTCAGCAGTGCTTACCAGCATTCAGGTTTCTTCCTCAGCTGCAGCATGGATTCTTACACTGGTCTGTTTCTTCTCTTGCCTTACCTAAAAAGGAAAAACAAAGTAGGAACCCTTGCCTGTAGCATGGGCTCAGACAGTGCCTCAGCTGCTGGTACGTGACTCTGCAGTGGGTGTTTGCTGTTCTTCAGACCACTCACTGGTTTCTCTGGGTTCCTGTGCTGTAGTCCCTTCTGCCACCATAGACCGGGGATTAGCCATGTCCTCTGCAGCTGTTCATGTTCAATCTGGGCATGGGAGAGCCATCATCTTTGGGTCAGAGTTCCTCTGTGTGGATCTTTTTGCATGGGCTGGGGAAAGTGGCCTCTTGCTAGGGGTGAAATGCCATCTGTCAAGTCGGTCTCCTTCCATGGATGTCCGTAGGAAAAAGAAACAATAGGTTAGATACTGGTCCACCCAATAAATTTTCTCACTTCATAAGGATGATTTTCTTACTTTAGCTAGGAGATTATTGCACAGTTTATATCCTGGAGAGCAGAAATCCATGCCAGTAGACTAGCTAGGTCAATATGTCCTGAGGAAAATCTATCAGGGGATTCTGACAGACAGAGCTTTTATTTTGTCTGATTCTCAAGCCCAAGACACTGGTTCACAGGAAAGTTTATCCACTCCTACTCCTTTAGAACAGCTTTCCTTTTCCAAGACAAGTTCCAAGATGAATGATGTATTATTGTGGGAACGAGTGGATGTTTCTCCTAAACTGAGGAGATATGATATGCTGTAAGTGGATTTACCTCATGCTGCACCTATTCCTCCTACTGTGCCAGCCTTGGAGAATGTGTTAAATGCCTGCAATAATCCTGACCATCAATCTTCAGTCCCAAAAAGGCAGAACACTGACTACACCAACCCTTCCCCATACAAAGTAAGGAATTAGGCTGATTTCCTAAGAGAACTTCCTCCAATTTGTCAGGTGTTGACAGCTGTTGAGTATTCTCCTATACTTCCTTCAGAAAGTGGCCCCTGTCTGAATCCTACAATTTCTAACCTGTCTCAGGTGTTGAAAAATACTATAAAGAGGGAACTGATGTTCTTCGTGTTTTTTGTGTTATCTGCCTGCAGGTAGCCCTCAGCCGGCCTGAATACCAGAGTCTTCGGATTTGTGCGTTGGATGCTGTTGCTTCTTACATGACATCAGGTCATCAGGGGTATAAAACATGCAGCCAACGCCATTGCATGAGTCTTTCTTGCCGTGCGGTGCCCGAAGCAGAAGCAGTTCAGAAGTGCCGGTCGGCCGACTCCTGAAATTTTTGTTTTCAAGTTTCAGACCTGAAGTCTTCAGAAAGGTAAGTACCCCATTGGGGATCCTTTTTTCTTGCTCTAACCGATGTCAGAAAAAATTAACAATAGTCTTGCCTGTGGAAAGCGCATACCTCATAGAGATTTTCATTCTTACTGCGTCACCTGTTTAGGCCCTGACCACGACGTCCCTCGCTGTCTGTTTTGTGCTTTGTTCAACACCCGAACTATTCGTCGTCTGGCTATTTTTGTAGCTAAATACTTTTGTTCTTGATCTCAGTCCTCTGAAATGGCTTCGTTAAGCCATCCGAGTACCGATCTCCCAAAAAAAATAAGGATAAAGACAGAGACAGACCGCATAGGTCCAAAACTGCCAACGACGCTTCCGATAAGCTAGTTGCCAGTCCGGTACTCAGGCTCTTTCGCAGCCCCTGATACCTGCTACTACAGATTCGCAGGCCTCTACTGAGACCCATTTGGAGTCAGGTATGCCGCAAGATGCTTCTTCGACTATGGAACCTGCGGATGTCTCTACCTTGGATGGGTCCAGAGCCGCTGTGCAGGCACCGGCTTCTGAGGGTGTATTCAGGCCTACCGATTTTCATATCAAACCGACGACTTCATTTCAAGCTAAAACTGCCAAATTCCTCAGGCCTAAAGCTCGCACTAAGCCCAGAAAACTGACGACCAAAGCGCATTCTCAAGCCCATATGCCTCAAAAACAAATGATTAGAATGGCTGAAGTCCTTATTACCTTAATTAGGGGAAGCCAGCCTTCCTCCTCTAAGAGACCTAGAACTGATTTTCTGATTCTTCTCATCAGGAATCTGATACCTCTGTTCCTTCTGACTACCAGGATTTACCATTATCTACTTATGAGGATTCTGATGCAGAGGATTCCATTCCCTCTGCTTCCCCTCCAGAAGAATTTTCTTTTGGTGAAACTTTGCATACCCTTAGGGAGCATTTCCGCTGGGAAAGCCAGGACTATTCTCAATCCAAAATTAGCTTAGGGAATTTTGAAACCTGCCTCAGCACAGGCCTGTAGCTATCCCTCCTGTTCTGGAGATTGTAGATGATGTTTTCTTGGAATCCAGTCTTACCCCAGACACTTTGCCTCCAGCTCCCAGGAAACCTGACCGGTACTACAGAGTACCTGACTCTCTCAAATTCCTTTTCAATAATCCTACTGCATATCCAGAGTCCATTTCCCAAGGACCAAAAGGCATTAAGGCTACTACTGCCAAAATTCCTACCCCTTCTGATAGGGATTCTAGAGGTTTAGACAGATGGGGTAAGAAGGTATATACTTCTGCCACTTTGGCCATTAGGGCTTTAAATTGCTGGCTTCATATGTTAAAGTATCAGCAGCATATTATGGGCTTAATTAAACAGAAAATGATGTTGATTCCTGACTGTGCTGAGCACAAAGATTTACAAGAGTTAATGCATTCTGCTGACCAAGTAGGTAAACATACTTTGCAATGTGGTTTTGATGCTTTAGAAGCCTCTTGCAGGGCTGCTGTCACTGAGTCTGTACTTAGAAGGCATGCTTGGCTTAAGGAACAAAACTTGCCAGATCATATTAAAGCTAAATTACTGGATGCACCCTTACACCAAGAGTGCCTTTTTGGCAACAAAGCAGAAGTCGTCCTCAAAAGGATGGAGAAAGAAAGCTAAGTCTATGCAAACTGTTAAAGATTTCTTACAAGTGCAGCCACCTAGATTCAGTAGGCATTGGCCTTCAAAGAACTGGTCTTTTCCAGTCCCTTCCAGGCCTTCTCAGTCCAAACCCAGGAGCAGCAGGACCACCAAGACTTCAGTCTCAGGCTATGCACAGATCTAAGCAGTGGGGACCCCCACTTCCAAAGCATGGAGTAGTAAGCCTTCCCCCTATGGAAAATGGCACAATGACTTATCCTTACCCCTACCAAGCCTTGCTCAGCTACTTGCTCCCTTAGGAGGAAAGCTCACCCTGCATGCAAAAAACTGGGAACTCATTTACCCAAGACAAATGGGTTTTAAACATAGTTTCCCTAGGATACTCCACCTCCACTCACTCCCAACCCCAAGTGGATGGCCAGACCTTCCCCCAAACCATTGGGCGGATGCCCAAAAACAAGTGCTCTCTCTCCTCAGTATCAGGGCTATTCATCCTGTTCCAGCAGAACAAAGGGGACAAGGTTTTTATTCAAGACACTTCCTGGTTCCCAGAAAAGAAAACTCCTGGCATCCTATCCTGGACCTTTCTATTCTCAACACCTTTCTGGTGGTTCCAAAATTCAAAATGCTAACTCTTCAGCAGCTTCTTCTGTGCTAGCCAAGGATGCCTGCCTGGCAATTCTAGACTTAAAAGAAGCTTACCTGCACATCCCAATAAGGGAATCCTGCAGAAAATTCCTACTCTTCAGGGCAGGCTCCATGCAGTATCAGATGTTCATCGTGTTTCACTGTTGCAGTCATTACAATTGGGTTATCCTGCTGGCAGGCTACCCGCAGTCGGCCCGAGTTCCAAAGTCTGGGTCCAGCGTCTGTTGCTGTCGCCTCCTCCCTGACGTCAGTGCGCCAGGGGGTATAAAAGATGCAGCCAACTCCATTTTCTTCAGTATTTCTTGCCGCACAGTGCCCGAAGCAAAAGCAGTTCGCAAGTGCCGGTCGGCCGACTCCTGAGATTTTCAAATTCGAATTTCAGATCCGAAGTCTTCATTAAAGCTAAGTACCCCGCTGGGGAAACGTTTTTCTTGCTCCAGTCCGATGTCAGAAAAAGTTAATAATTGTATTTCTTGTGGAAAGCAAATACCTCTTAAGGATTTTCATTCTTACTGTATTCCTTGCCTAGGCCCTGACCACGACATTGCTAGTTGTCGGTTTTGTGCTAGATTTAACCAACGCACTATTAAGCGTCTGTACGATTTTTGCATTTCATTACTTTGGCAGAAGTTTCAATTATATAATGCCGTCGGAACAGCTGACTACCGGAGTTTATAAAAAGCGCAAAGAAAAAGAAAAGGACAGGCATCCGAGGTCCAAAACAGACGACGAGGCTTCCGTTAGGCCTTTCGCCGGTTCTCAGTGAGGTGCTTTCGCAGCCCTTGACGCCCGCTACCTCAGAGCCACAGGCTGCTTCCGACTCCCACGTGGAGCCAACTAGGCCGCTGGAAACTCAAGGTATTGGACACTCAGAAACTATTCCCTCAGATGGGTCCGGAGCCGCTGAGCAGGCATCGGCTTCTGAGGGTGTTTTCAGGCCTACACAGTTATATGTAAAGCCATCTTCAGCTTCAAAGGCAAAGACTAAAACAGCTCTAAAGACAAAGAAACAAGTACAGCATTCTCCTGGACAAGCCTCCATGCCTAAAAAACAGATGCTTAAAATGGCCGAAGACCTAATTACTTTGATCAGGGGTTCCCATCCCCCTCTTAATAAGAGGCCTAGGCAAGAGATAGAATATGAATCTTCAGATCAGGTTTCCATGTCTTCTGATTCCTCTTCTGAACAGGAATATTCCCTTCCTCCCTATGAGGATTCTGATGCTGAAGAATCTATCCCTTCAGCCTCACCTCCTGAGGATTATTCTTTTGGGGAGACCCTGCATACTATGAGGGAGCATTTCCATTGGGAGAGCCAAGATTACTCAGAATCCAAGAAAAGGCTCAGAGACTTCCTTTTATTACCCCAGCACAGGCCCCTTGCTATTCCTCCTGTTTTAGACATTGTAGATGTATTTTCAGAGTCCGGTCTGTCTCCTGACTCTTTACCGTCAGCTGCTGTTAAGCCAGACAGATACCACAGGGTCCCTGATTCTCATAAATTTCTTTACAAAAACCCTGATGCTGACCCAGAAACTTTTTCTCAGGGTCCCAAGGGGGTCAAGGCTTCCACTGCAAAAAACACCTATCCCCTCTGATAGGGATTCAAGGGCCCTGGACAGATGGGGGAAAAAGATTTATACTTCTGCTACATTGGCTGTAAGAGCTTTAAATTGTCAGTTTCATACACTTAAATATCAGCAATATCTTATGTCCCTGCTTAAACAGAAAATGTTGACAAATTCAGAATGTGCAGAAAACAAAGAAATGCAGGATTTATTGCATGCAGCTGAACAAGTAGGAAAGCATACTTTGCAATGTGGTTTTGAATCTCTAGAGGCCTCCTGCAGGGCCACAGTTACAGGTTCTGTCATTAGGAGGCATGCTTGGTTAAAAGAACAGATTCTGCCCGATCATGTTAAAGCAAAGCTATTAGATGCTCCATTACAACATGATACCTTGTTTGGTGTTAAAACAGAAGAGGTGTTGAAGTAATTGGAGGACAAAGCTAAATCTATGCAAACAGTGAAGGATTTCTTACAAGGTACAGCCTCCCAGATTTAGCAGGAACTGGCCTACAAAGAATTGGTCCTTTCCAGTGTCAGACAGGCCACAAAGAGGCAGATACAGACGCCCCAGAGACAGATCACAGCCCCAAGGCTCATATAGGCCTAAACAATGGGGTGCTTCTACCTCCAAAAGTGGAGAGGAAAAATCACAGCCATACAGGAAACATGGTCAATGACTTTCCCCTGCCAGCACCAAGCACTTATATTCTGGCAGCTCCTTTGAGGGGGAAACTAGCACTTTTTTCACAAAATTGGCACATGATCACCCAGGACAAATGGGTCTTAAATATCGTATCTCAAGGCTACAGGTTCCACTTTCACACCCTGCCAAGGCCAAATGGTATGCCAGACCTGCCACGCAATCAATGGGCAGAGGCACAAAAACAAGTTTCATCCCTCATGGACATGAGAGCCATTCAGCAAGTACCACAGCAAGAGCAGGGACAAGGATTTTACTCGATGCTATTCTTGGTACCCAGAAAGGACAAAGCCTGGAGACCAATACTGGACCTGTCTATCCTAAACACATTCCTGGATATTCCAAAATTCAAAATGTTAACTCTGCAGCAGCTTCTGCCCATGCTGGGCAAGAAGGCTTGACTTGTGACTTTAGACCTGAAAGAGGCATACCTGCATGTCCCAATCAGACAATCATGCAGAAGATGCCACAGATTTATAGCTAGCTCAATGCACTACCAATTCTCTGCACTGCCCTTTGGCTTATCTACTGCACCCAGGGTCTTCACAAAATGCCTGGCACCAGTAATTGCATTTTGCAGACAAAGAGGAATATAAATATATCCTTACTTGGACGACTGCCTTATTCAAGCAGAGAACAAGGACATCCTACTACAGCATCTGGCATTTGTAAAAAGATTACTAACAGGTCTAGGGTACACAGTAAACGAAAAGAAATCAATGCTCGTACCCTCTCAAGAGATAATATTCCTGGGTGCAAGCTTAAATACAACTGCCCAGATGGCTTATCTCACACCAGACAAACACAGACAACTGACTACTTATTTCAAAATGTTGAGAACAAAGACCCAGTTATCTACAAGAAAAATTCTGCAGGCTTTGGGCTTCATGGCATCTTGCATACTGCTAATTCCATATGCAAGACTGCATATGAGGAAACTTCAGTGGTATCTGAAAAGTGTTTGGACTCAACATTGCCACAGCCTGGAAACAGTAATTACCCTCATTCCCTGTCTGCAACAGGAGTTTCGATGGTGGGCAAAAGCCCGTCACCTCAACACGGGACAGCCATTCACCTTACCCACAGCCAGGCAGACAACAGATGCATCAGATTATGCCTGGGGGTCCATATGGCAGGAAGATGTATTCAGGGCACATGGTCCGCAAGTCAAATGCATCTACAAATCAATCAAAAAGAGATGCTAGCTGTTCAGAATGCCCTGACAGCCTTCAAGGATCACCTTCATCCAGGACAACTACTGATAAAGACGGACAATACTACAGTCATGTGGTACATAAACAAGCAGGGGGGGCACGCATTCTTACCACCTCTGCAGACTAGCCATGAACTTGTGGAACACAGCACTGACTTACCAAGTACATCTGCAAGCACAATTCCTGCCAGGAAGGATAAATACTCTGGCAGACAAACTAAGCAGAAACCTAATGGATCCCCACAAGTGGAAATTGGATCCACAAGTCTTCAGCATAACAAGGAACTGGGGATGCCCGGACATAGGCCTATTTGCCTCCCCATCACAACTGCCAACTACAGAGATTCTGCACAAGGACTTATCACAAGCAAGCATGGAAAGTGGATGCTCTATCTTTAAGCTGCAAAAACCTAACAGTATATGCCTTTCCTCCTCTGCCTCTCCCCCCCAAGGTACTCCTCAAGGTCAGACAAGAGAAGCCAAAAATTATACTGATTGCCCCAGACTGGCCCCGCCAGCACTGGTACCCAATCCTAAAGAGCTTGTCTCAATGCCCAGCTTGGACATTACCTCAAATTCCTCACTTATTGACCCAACAAGACAGTCTGATACTGCACAGCCAACTCAGGACCTTAAACCTGGCAGCATGGCGGATAATGTAGCCATTCAAGACACACCTCTCTCTAAAGCAGTGATGGATGTTATTTTGGAGGCCAGGAGGCCTAGCACCAGAAAATCTTATGCAGAAAAATGGAAAAGATTCTGTGCTTGGAACCAGTTACTAGGTATTGACACGACTGTTCCAAATATTCCTCATATTTTGCAATACTTAACTGAGATGCTGGGTAAAGGCCTTTCCTTTTCATCAATTAAAATTCATGCCTCTGCCATTTCAGCTCATTACAATACAGAACCACCTATTTTTTCTCATCCATTGCTAAGGCAGTACCTCAGAGGGGCCAAAAACCTAAGACTTCCAAGGAGAGCACCAATACCTGCTTGGGACCTCAACTATGTCTTGGAAAAACTCA
This sequence comes from Protopterus annectens, assembly GCF_019279795.1. NCBI lineage: Eukaryota > Metazoa > Chordata > Ceratodontiformes > Protopteridae > Protopterus > Protopterus annectens. The sequence goes on from NC_056727.1 coordinate 541,588,112, forward strand.
CACTGCTTCCATTTGAGCCAGCCTCTGCAGCTGATATAAAATTCTTATCCTGGAAAATGGCTGTGCTCCTAGCAATAACCTCCGCTAGACGGGTCTCAGAGTTACAGGCACTTGTGGCTGTGGAACATTTTATCATTTTCCATCCTGACAGGGGTTTCTCTAAGCACAAACCCTACATTTATGCCTAAGGTAGTGTCCAGTGTGGCCCTTAACCAAACAATTAATTTGCCTACCTTTTACCCAAACCCACAGAATAAGGGTGAGAGACTTCTGCATTCTTTGGACATTCACAGGCAGCTACGCTTCTACTTGGACAGAACCAAAGCTTTCAGAAAGACTGAACAACTTCTAGTGGCATATGCTGCAGGATCACAAGGAAAGCTTATCTCAAAACAGACTATTTCAAAGTGGATAGGCCACTGCATTCATTTCTGCTATTCACAGCATGGCAAATCAGTGCCTAAGGGCATTAGGCCACATTCAACCAGAGCAGCAGCCACTTCAACAGCCTTCCTCAGAGGAGTACCAACCAAAGACATCTTAAAGGCTGCAACTTGGGAGTTCAGTGCATACTTTTACAAAGCACTGTCACTTACCTCTCTACTCTAAATCCAGGGCCAGCTTTGCCACTGCAGTTCTGCAGGAACTGATAGCCTCTCCTAATCCTATTTAGCCAGCCTTCCAACCTTAGCTTTGGGATTCAACCCAATTGTAATGACTGCAACAGTGAAACACAATGAACATAGTACAGTTGTATACCTACCATAAATGTAGATGCTCGAGTGTATTCACTGTTGCAGTCCAAGTTACCCTCCCTCCAAGCCCCTGACTTCTCTTGACTTTTACCTTTCCTCCTTGTTTGCCATATATTATATTATGTGTATTTGCTTTTGGCTGGGGGTGTTCCATACCGTATAATTGTTTCCTCTTGTGGGGGCACCTGACATCTGGGGCAAGAAAAATGATGCAATGGCGTTTGCTGCATGTTTTATACCCCTGACGACCTGACATCATGGAAGAAGTGACAGCATCTGACGTACAAATCCGAAGACTCTGGTATTCAGGCCGGCTGAGGGCTACCTGCAGGCAGGTAACCCAAATGTGATGACTGCAACAGTGAATACACTCTATCATCTGCATTTATGGTAAGTGTACTTTGTGCAGATACTGTGTCTAGGTCTACTACTGTTGCTACTGTTTTGAGAAGATATGCCTGGGTGCTTACTCAAAGGTTTTTTGGTGGGGTACAGTCTGAGATTTTAAGCTCTACTTTATAAAAAGAGGTTTTATTTGGCCCTCTGCTACTCAAATTCTCAGTTTGATAACCATTACGAATTAATTCAGTGTGTTAATAAACTTTCTCAAACCCCACATTATAACTCTTGGGTACCTTCTGCTTTGTCTTTAAAAATATATACTCAATCCCTGCAATCTTCTGTCAAACAGGGAAAACAAGAGATGTTGGGAGAGGGGCAACAAATAGCAATCATTTAAAAAAATAAAACAAAAAGAATAGTTTATGCCTTTTGAACGGCAATGCCAGCATCTCCCCCACCTTGTTCATACATTTCTAAGTCTGTCCCACAGACTGGCTATCAGTCTTTCCTTTTGGCAACAGATTGTTTCAGACTCTCTGGTACTAATATTGTTTCAGGAGGGTTAGAGTTGGCACTGGATACATATAAATACCTCCTCTCAAGGGGAATTCCTCTCTAGCCTCCAAAACCAAAAAGAGGTTTTTCCTCAGGTTCTTAAACTCATACTTATCCAGGAGTCATATTGCCAGTGCCTTTAGACCAAATGGGAGAAGGCTTCTACTCCACAATGTTTCGGGTTTCAAAGAACAAGCTTTCCTGGAGACTGGTTCTAAAGCTTTCCTTTCTCAACTAGTTTGTGAAAGTACCAAAATTCAGAATGCTTGACCCTTCAGAGTCTGATTACAGTAATTTCTCTTTTAATTTCTTGGTAATAGAGTTAAAATATGCTTTTCATCACATTCCTATAGCCACAGTTTCAGAAGATTTCTCAGATTTTGTCTGGGTCACATTTTCATTTCTCTGTATTCCTTTTTGAGTTGGTTACAGCATCTAGGGTGTTTACAAAATGTCTAGCTTCAGGGATAACTCCATGCAGACTTATGGTATTCATATTTTTACTTGTTTAGATCACTGGGTGATCTTTGCAGTCTTTTACCAGATCTGAGGGGCCTTAACATGGGGTTATTTGCTCCTTGCCAATTTGGGTTTCCAAGTAAATGTTCAAAAATCCTCCTTGACTCTGTCACACAGGGTTGTGCTTTTAGACTTCTGGATAAGTCTCGTCAAAGGCATTTCTAGCACAGGAAAAGGTGAATTTGTATCTGGATATCAGGAAAATTTCCAGTCAGTTTGAGAATTCAGCCAGAGAATATCTCAGGGTTTTAGGGTTCATGGCTTTTGCAATTTGCAGACTTCCCTTTGCCAGATTATACATGAGAAAAGTCTGGTGGTTTAAAAATAAAAATGGACCAGGCATTCTCATCCTTTGGGCTTTAAAAAGGAAGAACTGCATTGGTAGAGGCAATAATACACCTTATTTTTTGCTTGTAGGGCAGTTTCTATGGGGGTAACGGTGCAAGACCTGTGGGACAGTTCAGCCAGATGAAAGCCCCCTATATGTCAAAGTGATTTTAGCTATGATCCATGCTATAGAATCTCTTCATGCCATGTGGTCCTTGTGTCCGTTGTATTTTGTTTCAGACAATGCCACAGTGATGTGGTATATAAACAGGAGGTAGCAGGACTTAGCTACTATACAGGCTGGCTTTGATGGCTTGGGAGTTAGCTCTACAACATTTCTGTAAACCTCCAAGCATCTTGCATACTGTCAGAACAAAATGTAGTAGCAGACAGGCTGAACAGGACCAGGACAAACACTTACACATGAAAAATGAATGAGGGGGTCTTCCAGGATTGGATCCACTTGTGGCAAACACCTCATGTAGATCTGTTTGCATCCTTTGAAAGGAGACTGCAAAGTAAATTCTTCACCAGGATTCCTTTTAGGCAGACCTGGAAAACAGATGTATTTTGATTGCCTTGGTTTGGAATATTTCTGTATGCATTTCTGCCTTTTCCACGAATATCGAGGATCATTCTGAAGATTTAGGATAACTGTCCAAAAAAGGATTGTGGTGACTTCCTTCTAGCACAGGCAGTATTGGTTCTTCATTCTTATGGAGTTGCCATAGGAAGTTTCTACAAATGATGAAGTTCATGGTGGATTAAAAGTGAACGAAATGCGTTAATTCAGTTTGGCTCCTGACTTTTTTCAACTTCAGACATTTACTGGCTTTTTCAGAAACTTCCTAATAAGTTTGATCTTCTCACACAAAACTGGGAGTTCAATGCACCCCACTCTCAAACAACTTTAACTGACTGCCTGAATGATTTATTTCTATTACCTTTTAGGCACTGTTTTCAAGAGGAGATGCAACAGGTATTAAAAGAGATTGAGAAATTCTTCTACTGTGAAATCTTATATGAACCAGTGGTGAAAATTTTCTAGTTGGTCTCGCCTATAAGGATGGCCCTGTCTGGGATTACCACCTCTGGTTCTTATGCGTTTGTGTGGGTTACTGTCTGTCTACTCCTTTTGCAGGGAGTATTTATCAGTTATTTTAGCATGCCTGACTGGATCCTCTTCTTCATTTCAGAATTTGCTTACACTGTTCTACAGTGAAGTTTTTCTGTTGCTATGCAAGGCCACCTGCATTTCATTCTCATTTTGGCTTGTTTTTTTTTTTTTTTTTTTTTTTTTTTTTTTAACTGAGATCTTTGTTTTTTTGCTGGGAAAGTTATTTGTGTTTGAACCAGCTATCCCTACTGTGTTTTTTTTTTTTTTTTTTTTTTTGCGTGGAGGGGTAGACTAACAGGTTTATTGCTCTGACATCTGCAGAACAATATCCACGTTGTGACTTTTCATGTTGGATTAAACCTTTTGATTTTCCATACATATAAGGTTATGTCCATATATGCCCTTACTGCTTTGAGTGTACCTTTAATCTATCCATCTGTATCCCTCATTTCTTTCAGAATTTGAATGACAGGGAGAATAGATTCTATATACTGTGATCATACTTTGCAGCTCTGGTATTGTCTTCTTAGTACTAAATCCTTTCCAGCTGTGGAATTCCTGGTATGAATCTGGAGAAGGGCATGGGTCAATTCAGGCAAATCAAGTTGGTTGTTCCTTTGTTATTCCCACCATGGTAAAACATTTCCAGGCAGGATTAAGGCACATTCAAAAAGAGCCTTGTTTTTTTCATGGCATATTGGGAAGGGATGGACTCTAGAAGCATTCTAGAGGCTACTACATGATGATCTGTATGTACTTTTACAAAGCATTATATACTGGATCCATTTTCTAGGTCCAAGACTGGGTTTGTTAGGATTATTCTCCAATGGCTCCTGGACCCTTATACTTCCTTCTCCCAGGTCAGGAAAAACTTTGGTAATTAACCCAAATAACCAAAATCTACTGCAACAATGAGAATGGTGAACATAGTACAATTTTGTAAGTTGCACTTATCATAGCAGTAGATTTTTGCATTCCTCATTGCTGCAGTAGCTGCGGCTACCCTCCAGCCCCTCTCTCCTGGGATGTAATTATAAGTTTATTTCTTTTGGGAGTTTCAGGACACACAAGTTTTCTTTTTTTTATATTTTATCGAAGTCCTGACGTTGTCTCCCTCTGGCACCTGATTTCCCTCCAAGGGGCTAGCCAGTCAGTAGTCAAGAGTGTAGGTGTGTAAGGGAGCCAGAGGTTTTTGAAGACTGACCAATTGATGCATCTTGGGCAGGATACAACTCGTATAGTCAATGGCTACTGTAGCAGTGAGGTATTCAAATACCTACTGTTATAGTAAGTGTAATTTAAACAACTGTACTTTCTGAATTATCTGTTTCTCATCACACCTGAACTTACCCAGAATTGTACCATCAGCTCGGCCCCAGTAGACATAGCTGTCTCTGTGTCAGGTCTTGTGGTATTACAAGTGAATTTGGATGACTTATTCCAGTTTTTACGTATTTTTTAAACATCTTTATTAAATCCTTATGTTGTAGACAGTGGCATAGGTACATACACAGTAATGGAAATAAACCATAGCAAACCTTTAATTTTAATGCATTTTGCATGTTTTTTTAATTGTTATTCGCAACATTATTACATAAGTTGCTCAGTTCCTGCCTTCCCTTAAATCTTACTCCTCCTGAAGAATGTCATTCTACGTGTATTTTTTTCCACAAATTCCATTTATTTCTACATAATATGTGCATTCCCTTTTCTGAAGTGACCATTTCTAGAAGCTTTATCTTATTACAGTGTTCAGTACTTCAGTTACAGTTGGCTTGGATTTTGATTTCCTTTTTCTAGTAATTACTTTTTTGGTAGGTAGTAACATTAAACTTCGTAAGATCTTACCTTGTCTGGGTAATTCATATCCTGACCCAGCTCAAAAGAATAATTTCCTTAGTTAGTGAAGGGAATTTTCTCAAGCTGCCAACTCATTACTTTCCCAGAAAGCATGTTACCAGTTACCCCTCTCTGTTCCATTACACTTTCAGCCTTTGCTGTGTACCTGAGGAAAACTTTGTTGAAGTTTACCTGGGGTGTAAAAATACCTGTGCAAACATTTCTGAATAAAAATGCTATACTTTCTTGACTTTGTTGCATATTTGAGAGCCATACAGATGTCCTCTCATAGTTCTTTTGTAAATCACCTTTCTATTCTCTTTTTCTAATTGTCTCTAGCTTATTCTGATTGATATAGTTATCATGCAGTATTTTATGTACCATCCTAATATCTTTTAAGCAGGAACTTCTGTTCCATAGTCAATTAAAACTCTGCCATAGTATTTTTTTCCCCACTCAGCATTCCCTTATCCCTTTCTCTTTGCCTTTACACTGTTTTACTTCTCTGGTAGAAAAGGCAGTCTCTAATCGGCAGTACAAACTTTTGCTTGGCCTCCTCCCATTCTGTTACCTTTCCCCTCTAGTTAATTGCTCTGAATATCTTGGTTTCTTTGCTAATTTTCTCCAGTAAATTCCAGCCCTCACTTACCTATTTTCTGTATCTATTTTTACAGTCATTCCTGTTTGTAAAATCTCCTTTTTCCCTTCCCATTTTGGCTTAGTTTTTAGAATACATTCTGAAAATAATAATCTGTGTCAAGGTTATTATTCTCTTTAAGAACCTATTTCCAAAATCCTTCTCTTCCCTTACTTCCCACCCTCCCCTTTAGTTATCATGCTTTTTTACTTTGCTTTGTAATCTTCTGCCCATGTTGTGTGTATGAGCATTAACAGGCTGTGAAGTACACTTCAAATCGGATAATTCTAAACTATCGTGTTGTATGGGGAAAATCAAAATATCCCACGTAACTCTTGTCTTCGTCCCCTCACAAATAAATTATTTCAACTTTTTATTAGTTGTGGTCCAGTATTTCTCATCTGTTTGGTAAAAACTACACCTGTTGTAGCTCATCCTAGAGTGTGAAGAGGTTTGTCCTTTTGAAATACCTGAATTCAGAGTTCATTGCTGGGGTTTTGGAGATTTTGAAAGGCAAGGTTACAAATTTATGATCACACTTAAGCAGAATCGAAGAACTAGAGGGGTGGTACATGTAGTTAGGACTAGGACAAGCAGGTTATGTCCTCTGGCTGGATAAACTATCTGTTATTTACTTTATTTATATTTGATTACTGGGACAGTCTGACTGGGTAGAAGCCATTGTCAGCTGAGACCTGGGGTGAAAAGCTCCAAATTATTGCAAAACATTTTTAGAACAATAATTTTGCAATCTTCAAAAATAAAACAAAAACTTCTGCAGTTTAAATAATTAAAATAAATTAGACAGAATATAAAAACAGTAGTTAATCGATACAAGGTATGTGCCAATCATTTAATATTTAGAAAAATTTTAGTTTGTAGAGAAATTGAAGGTAAGTTAGGTCTAATACAAGTAGGAACTGGAATATGATGTGAGGGAAAAACAGGCTTATGGTATATTTTGAGAGAAAGTCAGGGAAGAGAGTTAAATAGCAAGGAAGTAAATGAAGAAGGGAGAGTAAGGAAATATAAGATATGACAATGTGAGTTATTGGCATCTGTGTTGGGGAGAATGGGGACAGTACATGTGTAGCATGTGCCAGCATGGTTAGCGCGAGTTTTCTAAATAGTTTTGTAAATAATTTTCTGTCATTTGACTATTGCACTGACTTGTGTTGGAAATGTATCGACAATGTCACTTTAACTGATTAAATGTTTGTTGAAACAAAGAATTCTGTCATTTTCAAATACTGCAACAGATCTTGTCATGTAATCAACTATGATGTCATTCTGTAATCAGCACTGAGGGGATGGAACTCACAGATCAGCTTGTTTTTTTTTATTTGAAACCTGATATAAAAATCTTTGGCAGTTTTCGCAGTCAGTTCAGTTGAGATAATTTAATTTCAGTAGTTGGAAACTAATCAGCTTGGCTTGTGGAAGTATGCATCTCAGCATTGCCTTGCTGTATAATTAAGTTAACTAGGGAACAGTTATTCTTTAGACAGTCGGGCATTACAGTGAAATTAGCTAGGTAATGTTTTGCTGGATCTGCTTGAATCTATCCAACTGTTTTATTTTATTTCTCCTGTGATTGAAACACTGGTGTTTATTGCCCTTATGTTTAATATTCTCATGTTTTCTATTTTAATGTTTATTATTAAATGTTTTTACACCTTTTATTGTGGCTGGTTTTTAGAGATTACTTTTAACATCTTGAGAGTACTTGTGCTTGTTCTTGTGATGCCTTGACCACTCCAAAAAGCATTGCTGCTTGGGTTACACTCTACCATTTATGTTAGTATTAATTTTACTCAGTAAAATTGGATACTCTTGTAAGAGCAAGAGCCCGACAGTGACTGGCTGGGGCAACATTGTTACCTTTTTTTCTGGGCATAAGGGGGCACAGCTAGTAAATTGTCAGCCTTTCTCGAGAGAGGAGTGTGTGTGTGTGTGTGTGTGTGTGTGTGTGTGTGTGTGTGTGTGTGTGTGTGTGTGTGTGTGTGTGTGTGAATTGAATACCCAAGTGTGGGTGTCAGTCGCATGTAAATGCTCTTGTGGGAAATCATGCTTGATGCACAGAGCTGCATTTGAAAATGTTGTGTAGATCTATCCCTGTTCTTAGTGACGGTCTCTTACCAGTGTTGGTGGTGAAGATTGAGGCTCCTTGATTTTTGGCCTGGGTATAAAGTGGGCCCATCACATAAGGAATGAAAAGATACTTGTTCACATTTAGGGATGTAGTTTATCTTGGATTTGAGCAAGAACAGAACCAGATTTTAGCTAGGAAGTCTTTCAGAGTGGTTTTGAAAGATGGGAGGGAAGGTGTAGACCTGATGGATACAGGTAGAGTTCCACACCTTGGCAACCTTGTACGATTACAGACAATGCCTAGTAGATTTACTAGGTTTGTAGACGGGAGTTGTTGGTCACTGGATTGCAGTGACCAACTGGGAGGATAGCTGTGTAAAATGTTTTTTAGTGCTGGACAGGCAGATGGGTGCTGGATAAATTTATAGGTGGTAAAAGTTGTGTATATGTTAGTTGATGTGGCAGTCCCAACCAGCTTAGGCTTTTCAGTGCTATACAGTGGTGGGTTTTGAAAGGGGCACATGCTACAAATTTATCAACTTCGTTATAGCATTGTTCAAGTTTTAATTTTTTTGAAGTCTGGATGTTAGTACGGATGGGAGCACCATAAATAAGAATGGGGAGGAGATGAGTAGCGGCAAGTGTAGTTTTAGTTACGTCAGTGAAAAGGGTTTTGGCTCTGTAAATCATCCTTAGTTTTTGCTGGGCTTTTCTTATGCAATTTTGTATATGCAAGTCGAATATAAGATCATCGTCCACTATCACGCCTAATAGTTTGTTATGAGAAGTGACTTTAATGGTTGTATTATCAAGAGAGAAGACTTTAAATTTTCTTTTTCATGAGAGAGGGATTTTGGGGAAGAAAGTGTGGTTAAGATCTTAATCTCAGATTCAGGGCACAGGGTAAGATTCTGACCACTGATTATTAAATAAGCATTTAGTAGTCTGCAGACTGATAGCCTAGTATTTGCCTAAGAGTCAAAAGTGCATAGAGTGAAACCACTTTCATGTGAATACATCTCTTTACTTGCATATGTTGTCAAATGCTGTTGCTCAGAAGCAACTTCTGTTTGAACATTCCACATTCTATTTTGCTACCCTGTCACTTGCTGTTTGTTTTGTTGAGGTCTATTAATTTAAATTTTGTTTGTGTTTAACAGAGCCATGCAAGCAACTGCAAAAATTTGCTATACAGAATATAGATGTGTAACTTAATTTGGAGTTTTCTGTTTTGTCAGGAGACTGATGAAAAACTGAAAAGCTCTTCTAGCAATAAGTGCCGAAAGTTTGTAACTGTGCTGATATGTTATATGACTGGAGCATAAAATTTTGCTAATGTTTTTCATTTATTGATTCATGTTTAAATATGTGGAGTATTTGTGATCTGCTGTGTGGTTAATCTGTGTTCGGGAAACAAGCTTCATGATGAATAACACAGCTACAAGTCAAAGAACACACTATCTTATATTGCAACACTTTTTTTTTTTCGTTTATTGCTCAGGCCAGACCCCTGTATATTCCTTTTATCCATTTGATGTATGTTTTAGATTAGATTATTGCTTTGTTTCATCAAAGTGTCTAAATTGACAAGAGTGAATAATATGGTGGAAAACAAGATTTGGGTAGTACATATTTTGTCCATGTTGGGTTACTTGGGCTGCACCTTTATGACCAAACTGGAGCTCTGTGTATGAATTATTTACAACCCTGCTATATTGCTTTCATACAAAGGGAGGGATTTTAAAGAGGAATGTCTTAACATAAAATGTGCTTGTTCAATACACCGTGCAGTGGTTTTTTTCTGTGTTGAACAGCGTAAAGTTAGTGCACGTCCTAATGGGTCTGTAGCACATCATGTGTAGTGTTGTTTGTGCTGCTGAAAGTGTGGCATCAGGGAGTCAAAAGGAGGCATGGTTTTTGAACAGAGCCAGGTCATGGTCAAATGGGGCCTAGGCAGGATAATGGATCACCCCCCCCCCCCCCAGCCATTCCAGTATCCCATAACTTGGCTATTTCTCCCCAGTTACCATAACACTGTGCAAACCTGTGTGCATACTGCTTTATGCTTTACTTCTACAGTGATTACAGATTTTTAGATTTAATTTAAAATTTTATAGTACAAACACACAGACATTTGCTAAACAAAACAATACCGTCTCATATTGAAAACCACCTTTGCATTAACAGCAAACTTCTGCAAGTAAGGTGGTAATGTTACAATAGGGAATGGATGGCAAACTGACAATACGCTCATATTTACTGGGCATCTCATCCAAAGGAGGACGTATATACTCAGGACTTCTGTGCAAAACAGTATCAGCAGTCCATCTACATTCTGTGGGAATAGAAACCCACAGCCTTCTGCATGAAAACCGTTCTAACAATGTTTTTAAATTCTACAGCACAATAGTGATGACCATTTGCTAAACAAAATAGATGCACATTGTAAACAGACTTGTGTTTACTGCTGCTCATGCTGTCTTCCATTGAAACTTTCATTTCCTGGAAAACACTGTTGAAACTCACTCAGTTCCTTGAAAATGCACTTAAAACTAATTTTTAGCAGCTTGGTAGGTGGGATAGATGGTTTAGACTCTCGTTTCCTGTAACTAAGATGCAGAGTTTGAGCCTGAGCAAATTAAGTAACCTGCATGTCCTAACTAGGGCATTTTATGCACAAACGCGCACACAAACCTAACATCTTGCATCTGTCTGTCCACACCTTGGGAAGAATCAGGTCCTACATTCCATGAGTTGAAGCACAGGAATCTCTTGTATTGAAATTCCATGCACAGAATGTAGAAAGAAGCAGACAAGGGGTCTACGTGACAATGATGCACGAATGCAACAGGTGTGTGCGACTGCTTGGAAAGGAAGATGCAAGCAACAGGTCTGTGAGACTGGACATAGAGAGCATTCTTGAAGAACATCATACTTAACTTTTACAATTTTTTTTTTTTTTTAATTAAAAGTAAATGTGACAGGACCCCAGTCAGTGGCATCTAGGCAACTGCCTAGGTCGCTTAGTGCTGGGTAAGGGTCTGTCTTTGAACATGCAAATGTGTTTAATTTTAAGAACAGTAGATAGGTGTGTAACACAGAGTTGAGCTTGTTTGGGGTTGTTTTAGAAGTCAAAACTGTAATAGCCATAGTTTTCATTTACTCAGGCAGCAGTGAAAATTATGGTGGATATTATTTCAGATGTATGTGGTACTGTAACTAATCTGTGTTTAGTATTGTTATTGAATTTGAGAGAGAAGTATATTCTTTCTGTGGTGTAGTATAGTAATAATATGAAGATATGGTATAGATTATGTGAAGGAGAAAGTATGAATGGACAAAGACAGCAGAACCCAGGCAGTGACAAATGCTATTGCCATTATTCAATGATTACTGTGCTTTGGGCTATTTTGTTTGTTAAAAAAAAAAAAAAAGGCAAATAAGTGTCTGTAGTTTTTACACAGCTAGATTTAGTGTACAGTTATTTTTTCTGTAACATAAGACAGGGACTCTAAAATTAAGTAAAGGGTTTTGCTGTTGAATTGTTTACTCAAATTTGATTTTGTAACCTCAGGGACTTCATTTTGTCATCAACTGCTGCTTCAGCCTCTGTAGTGGGCATAAAAGCAATAGATCCCCGAGTATATCCCAAGTGATGTGATTTTAATTAGTGGCTTTGAAGAATGGTAGCACAGGTGGGGGGTATGAGTGCTGATTAGGGGGTGGGGCAAGTGTACGCATACCCAGGGACACGTGGATTGTCAAGATTTCCCTGGTGGAGACTGGAGGAACTGCCCTGTAGTAATCTCTGCTGGTGTGCAGGGCATTTTGCTGATGCTACCCCCTTGTGGGAGTAAGGGAGAGTGCAGTACTCATGACCATTGCACCTCCCACCAACAGGATGTTACTGGAGAGATGCAGGGGATAGGACTTGAGAGGGAAAAGGCAAACTACCCCGATGGCTACCTTAATGATGATCCTTCCCAGATATCCCTTGCCCAGGTGATGGGTACTGAATGGGACATTTGGCCAGGAGGTAGATGATGACTGACAGCAAATACGGAGAATGTGTACTCCCCCAAAAATAAATATTGCAGAATCACATTTACTACTTTAGTAAAACTGTACATTTCATCTTCTGCTGCCTCATTATTTTGTTTTTGATTTTTTCCAAGCATTGTCTTCTCCAAAGAATCCTATTTTTGCATTACTTATATGGCTAGAGAGTTTTACTTTAACTTTCAGATCTTCTGGTGAGCAGTCTAAGTTGCTTTCTTTGAGTATTCACTGATGTGTGATCATCTTAACAATCAAAAAAATTCTTAAGTTTTCTCCAGTACCAGAGTCTAGATTCTCGGTCATGCAGCACATTATAGTACTACTTTCTTTTCCATATATTATTATTTATTCTCTGCAGTCACTGTGCGCATGCATCAAGCAATATAAGAAAACTGACAAGTTAGGGAACTTCCAAGATGGCTGCACACCAAGAAGCAGACTGATTTGAACTCTGTCAGTATGACAACAGAGAATGTTAAAAAGGGCCAGTGTAACTCACTGTTTGGGTAAATTTAGTTGGTGGTTATTAATTGTACTGCTTATATGCCATCAAGGAATAAAGAACTTCTCAGAATGAGAGATGAAATCAACCAGAAAGGGGGAAAAGAAAACACTGAAGAATCCTGCAACTGTTAAGCAAAAAGCAGTTTGTGTCCGCTTTGGTACATGCAATGGCTTTAAGTAATGTAGAGGAAAAGATAAATCAGGGCCACTCAAACTTGCTTAAAATAAAACTGAAGGAATGCATCAATTCAGATAAAAGGCACAAACAGCAGAAGAAACTTTAACTTAATATTCAGATGAGCTGCTAAAACTGCAGAAATATAAAGCTGAAATGAAAGAATGACTGTCTGTGAAGCTTCTCAAGAAGAGCTGCTGAGAAAACAGAGTTAGAAAACTCAGGACAGGGAGAAAATCTTTTCCTGCTGTGCCAGAGAAACCTGAAGGAGCAGACTGGATTACTTTTATGAAGGAGTTAAGCAACTGGACCCGTAGCAAGATTTGTTAACAGAGGGCAGGTAGTATGTATACTCAAAACCTTGCCATGAGAGAGCAGCCAAGACAGATTGTAAGATGCAATTATGCAAATAGAAGGAGGTGATCCTTACAGAAAGGAAAAGTATTAAAAATTGGAGAGAGAGTGTTTGTGAAAATGTTTATTGTGTGTACACCAGGCAGAAGAGAGGCAAATTAATCCCAGCAATCGGGGAAATTAGATAGGCAGGTGTGTGATTCAAGGTGCAATATTGAGTTGTCTTCAGAATATTTCTTTTCCTGCCAGATCAAAGACATTTTTGAATCTGAACAGGCTAATGAGAAAATAAAAACTTTTATCCAACAAGCGGAAGGCGACTCTGCTTCTCATTCTTCTGATATCACAGCTCTTAGAAAGTTTTGCCTGTGAAACCTTTTCAGGTGTTCCAAAGAAAAAATGCTTTAGAGACGGAAAAAAAACACAGGAGCTGACAAGAAGAATCAGTAGTACCTTGAACCTGAACCACAGTCTGGTGATGGGAGATGGAGATAATCAGCAAATTGACCAGCAACACTGGAATTAGTGAATATTGGTGAATAAATGGGAGACTATAAAGCACCAATCACATTTGTAAAATGTGGCTTTGCAAGAAAAAGTGACTAAGAGAGACTAATTGTTTGTTAAACCTGTGGGTGGATATTAAACCATATACCCCACTTTGTCATTAACGTTTAGAGGGACACTAAAGAGAAATCTGTCAGTTAAAAAAAATGTTGTTTGTGTAAAACATTTCACAATGTAAATTGCATGTTGTATTGTAAAGCAGTTTTGTATAGAGTGCAGCCAGTAGTATTTTAAATATAGTTCAGAGCAGCTCAGTAATGCTGACTGTTTAACTTCCACCATAGGAACAGTAGTGCAGCCTGAGCTCATTCTCAAAAGAATCCATTTCCAATACCATATGGAACACCAGTATCCATAACTCTTTTATTTGTAATAACGATACTAAAAATGTAAACAAGAAAGCTGTTCAATGGACAGTGATCTTCACATTGGTGTAAATGTTGATAGTGTGTATCCAAGTCATTGTTTAATATTTGCTAAGGAATGCAGATGTTATGCATATTTTCGCATATTTGGTAAAACAAATCACAATATCTTGGTTAAGTTACCATGTAGATCCTTGCACTATGTAATTTGTTTTTATAAATGTCATCTTTAAAATGATCCAGTAATCACAGCTACCTACACACTGACTAAGGTACTGTTTCTTCAAAATGAAAAGCAAAATTTTAAAGCTTAATGGACAGATGTTTATTATATTATGCTAGCAGTAATTTCCCAATTTAAATTCCTTTTCATAAAAGGACTACTTCAGAATCAAAAGCCTTAGTTCCCTGTGGTAAAATAAATATCTTTTTCAACCAAAGTTCAAAACGTAAATCACCTGACCTGAAGTTTAAACCCACATGCAGTCATATTTATGAACAGGTTGAGAAAATCTTAGGTCATATGAAAGATAGAAAATTGAAAAAAACTTAAGAGAAACAAATGCAAATTTGCAGGTATGATGGCATATCCCAAACCTACTAAGACTGATTATTTAGATGAAAGGGTGAGAGATATTGGCCCTTCGGAGAATGATGACATATGTAAACGAGATTGATGTCATTGTCTCTCTAGAGAATCCACCACCATCTCATTCAGTGAGATTGGCTTTAAAGAACGGTAACCAAGGGTCCAACAAACTGCAAACTTGGATGACCATGATCGGTTGCAAAGAGAATTATTGGAGATGTTCAAACAGGAGAAGGAGGGGGAGGAACCAACATCAATACTAGAACAAAATGGTGGACAGACAAAGGTTATACATACCAAAACACTTTTAACATTTTCAACTGTAGGTATGTGAACATTGATAAGGATGATATTTTTTCTTTCTTTAAAAAAAGACTTAATTTTGTGCCTTCTATCACACATGATTTGGTAGACAATATTCTAGAACTACATTTGTTCATTCATAAACTAAACCAGAGTGTCCGGTTCAAGGAAAAGGCTTGGGTAGGATCTGAATTTGGGGAATCATGGTAAATTATGTAGTAATAGGTTTGATCCCCCACTGCATCTTGCCTTGCACCCGTTTGCAAAATTAATTGATTGGGTTTAAGAGAATATCACGCAAGTAAAAAAAAAAGTAAGGTTTATGATGACTTGCAAATGAGGGGCTAAGATGTGGGAAACCAGATTTGGGGGGGGGGGACTGGTGTTAATGAATATTACTGATTATGATTTGAAAATGTATGAATTATATGACACACATACAAATTCAGTTGTTTCAATGTACGTGATAAACCTAACACATGGAAAAATGATTATGTACTATCAAGACCTGATCAGCCAAAGTTATATGTCCCCAGTCTTTATACATTTTTGAGGGTTGACCATCCCAGTCTGGCCACTATATCTGGGATTCCAAAAGTCCATAAATGTGTTGAGAATCCACCACTGAGGCCAGTGGTTGATGCTGGAGGCTCCAAGACCCAGCCAGTAGCAATTTATATGGACACAGTGTTATAACCTAGGTAAATTTGTTAAAGGATTCATGGGATTTCCTAAGCAGGTTGTCACCTGATTTGTACAAGACTGAAAGGTTATTTTTTATGGTTGAGTTAATTAACTTTTCTTTGATACCTCACAATGTTGAACTGGAATGGTTTAAGGAAATTGTCAAGGAATTTAGTTATCTGATAATGAATATAAGTTGGTATGCGATTTTATAGAGCTGGTTCTTAAGAATAATAATTATATCTGTTTTCTGGTGAATTCTTTCATCAAACTGATGGGGTATCAATGAGGGCTGTTTTGTGCTCTCATAAATGGAAACCTGGTTGTGGCATATTAGGAAAAAACATTACATATTCAAGTCCTTTTTAGCCAGAGACTTGAGAGGATAGTTTCGCTACCTAGAAGACATCTGGATTATGTCAAACAGTTTGGAGAGTTTGCAAGAATTATTGTAATTTATCAACAGTTCCACAGATATTTTAAAGTTCACACATCATTTTAGTCGTGCTAATATATGTTTTTGGATGTGACCATAGCTAAGGATTGTGAAGAGGAGCTGTTTACATCTAACTTACAGAAAACTACCTTTTCAAACTCATTTGCATTATGGGACTAATCATCCCCTAAACAAGAAAAAGAGCCTTGTCAAGGAACAGTTTGTTTTTCAAGATTGATATTAGAGTGCTGCATTCTTAGTGGAAATGTTTGGAAATTGTGTTTAAGGATAAGGGGTATCCATCTGTATTTGTCATCAGCATATTTGATGAAGTGGCCCGAAAGAGAACCCAGGAGCTATATAAGTCTTACTGGGGAGTGGAATAGATAAATTTATTCAGATGACTGATAAAGGTGTGAAAATCATTTTAACAAAGCTATGATATTAAAATTTTGTAAGGATACCCCTTACAAGAAAGCCAACATTAAAAAGTATTGTTAAATTCTTGAATATTTTCCTTATATTAAAAATGTTTGGGAGATCAACCTAAATTTGTGTTTAAAGGGCATCCAATGTAAAGGAAAGGTTAGTATGTGTTAAAAATATGGCCATTTTAAAAGGTACTGGAGGTTGGAAAAAATATGGGTGTTGCAAATAATGGCTAATGTATATAATAGCTGTTGTCTGAATTCCAATGTTTCAAGTTTGAGACTTGAAAAACTGCTAAGAAGCCTCCCCGGGGTGGGGTGGGGTGGGGTGGGGAGTATTGGTTTGCTACCCTTGGCAAACATACACTTCTATAGCAAATTAGGTTAACAGTGGACAACCCCCCCAGTATTAATGACATTTTATCTGTTGCGTTGGTATTAGCCACTAAGGTAACAAAATTATAATTGGTTTTATCTATGGTTTTGTAATGAATTTGTTTCACAAAATTGGAAGATTTTTCATTAAGCTTTAAGTTTTTCCTTTTTATTTGGTCATTGTGTAGGCAGTCATGACAACTTGTGGAGTGAGCACTGCACCAGTGTATTCTCTTAGAGGAGCATTGTGTATAATTTGAGGTGTGGTTGGGCAAGTTTATAGGTTCATAGGTAGGTACTAGGCTTTTGGCCCTGGGGCCTATATAAGCCTAGCCAAAAAAGCTCCCTGGCTTTCGCCACCCAAGAAAGTTATTTTCCTGTGCCCCTGTCTAGAAGAGCCAGAGAAGTGATCCCTGGGGTGAATTTCCTATTTCCCATCCAATTGTTGAGATTTTTCTTAGAGGGCTAATGAGGAGCTTTGCTTGACATGAATGGGTAGTCTGTTCCAGAGCATAGGAAATCTCTGGGACAGGAATCTATCCCTCCAGCATGTTCTGTTTATTGTGATGGCAAGGTTTATGTCCCTGGAGCGTGTGGCTCGGAGGGATTGGAGTTTCTTTAAGTGTAGCATGTCCAACAGATCTGGGTTTGACATGGCTTTGTATGTTAGGCAGAGGTCGCCTCTAAGTAGGCTATAAGCGACGGAGTAGAGCTGGAGTTTTTTGAGACGGAGTAGAGCTGGAGTTTTTTGAGACGGAGTAGAGCTGGAGTTTTTTGAGACTGTCTGTGTATGGCTTCTGTTTGAGGCCGGTAATCCTCTTAGTGAGGTATTTCTGTGGCCTTTATAGTTGCTGTAGATGTCTTGAGGTACATGCCAAACAGGGCATTGTACTCTATAATGGGTCTGATGAGGGATGAGTAGAGAGGAACAATGACCTCTTTTTCTGGAGGTGATCCCCTTTGTGATGGTGTGCCACGTAGAAGGATTTCCTAACCACAGTGGTGATGTGATTATCAATGGAAAGACTACTGTCCACCTGTGTCCCAAGGTCTCTTATCACACTTTCAATGTTTAGTAGGCTACCGCCTATGTGGTACTTCATGGGTACAGTGTTTTTCCCAAAGGGGATGACAGTGCACTTCTTGGCATTGAGCTTGAGGCCATGACTTTGACACCAAGCATCAGTCTCAGTGAGGCCCCTTTGTAGAATGACCACATCATTAGGTGATTCTATTATGGCACCTAGTTTGCAGACATCTGTGAACTTCATTAGCCAAAGACCTGCTGTAATAGCCTGGACTTCTGAGAAGTAGATGCCAAACAGGAGAGGACCTAGGACTGAGCCCTGTGGTACTCCACTTGTCACTGGTCTGATGTTGGATTTGGAGTCAGCTATTTTCACTGTGTGGGTTCTGTCAATGAGCCAGTTGACCACCCATCTTGTGACATAGGGATTTATGGGGTCTGTATCAGATCATCGAAAGCTTCAAGTCTGAAGCTCACAACTTCGAACTGCAAACCTCGAAAGCTGACATTGAACGTACAAAAAAAAAATACTAACTACCCAAAAAACAAATGCTGTATACTGGGGGGCAAGCCCCCCCTGCACCCCCACACCCCCCCTCTACTTAAATATACCAACTCTGAGATTGCACTGTAGTGCAGTAAAGGGAAATCTTCCTTTCCCGCACTCTATGGCAATCTCCGTTCTGCGGTTCGATGTCAGCTTTCGAGGTTTGAAGTTCGAGGTTGTGATCTTCGGACTTATCAGCCTTCAATGTTCCGATATAAACCCGGACTTATGTCCAGTCTAGTGAGTTTATCTATAATTCCAGAGTGGGGGATGGTGTCGAAAGCCTTGTCGAGGTCAAGATAGGCTGTGTGCATCAACTTACCCTCGTCCATGGGTCTGGTGACTGCTTCAAAGAAGTCAGTCAGGTTTAGAAGACATGACCTACCTTTTACAAACCCAAACTGAGTGGGGTCAAGAGTTTGAAAGTTACCCGTGTCCTTGTTTATAAGCTCCGAGATGATGCATTCCATGGCCTTGCAGACCAGGCTCGTCAGGCTTATGAAGCGGTAGTTCCCTGGGTCCGTGGTGGCGCCCCCTTTGTGGAGTAGGATAACCATCGCTATGTGCCTTTCAGTAGGCACAAAGCCTGAAGTGAGGCTATGATTGAACATGGTACTTAGTTGGGGTGCCAGTTCGTTCTGTAGTTTGTGCAGAACGCAGCCTGGGATGTTGCCAGGTCCCGTGGATGCTGTGTTCTTGGCTTTGGAGAGTGCAGTCTTTACTTGTGCAGCCATGATTACGTTTACCTTTCTATTAGATTTAATATGATACCTTAACCAGTATTGTGTGATGCTTCTTTTCTAAGATGTTCACAGAAATGTGATAAATGTCATATTTCTCATAATCTGACAAAGCATAATATTTCATCACATTTAACAGACAAAGGCAATATAACAGTGTACAAGTTATGTGGTTCGATGTCATCCTCAAAATGATCCATCCTTTGCATTGTTCCCATCCATCCAAAACCCCTTTTTTCCATTATTGCTCATGGGGTTTTGTTGTCACTTCCCATGTTCCCTTGCAAAGATGTAGGCATAATAATGAGAAATATAACTTCCATAATGTGGCAAATAAGTAAAATATTTAATTTCTGGCCTTGTCATAGCTAAGCATGAGGTTTTTTTTTTTTTTTTTTTTTTTTTTTTACAGAAATTGGTCTGTTTGTTTTATTGTCAGTATTAGACTTCTCATGAAATTGCCTTACTTCCCTGTACAAGTATTGACAGAAATATGATGAAGATATAAACTTTTTATAATTCAAGAAGTAAATAAACTGTAATATCTATCCGTGTGTGCTACTCACATTACGTCATTACATGAAGTTGTACATTTTGATAGTGGGTTCATAATGATACCGTACTTGTCATCTTTCCTAACAGAGTAATTCACCAAAATATGAAACGTATAATTTTCATATCCTAAGCAATAAACATTCATATTTGTACATCTGTGCAGCATACTGCTATTTTTTTCCTCCATGTGACAAATATTGATGCCTGCTTCAAAATGACATTTTATTCAGTGTGCTAATGTGTTCCCTAACAGAGTTCTACCCTGAAGTATGAAAACATCATAAATTTCATAGCCTAAATTGTAAACTATGATAGCTCTTAATATGTGTGGTATGTAGTTACAGTTCTTTCACTATGTTGTAAATACTGTTACCATCTTCAAAATGAGGCCTTACTCAGCATGTTGACATGTCCCCTAGCAGAGTTATTCACCAAAATATAAAAAGGTATCATTCTTTTCATAACCAACACTAACTGTAATATCTGTTTGTGGTATGTTACGTCATGAAATTTAATACAATTTTCCTTACCACAGTGGTCCTGCTTGGTCATGGGGTATTGTGAAAGTAAGTAATAAAGCTTAAATCTGCAAGCCATTCCAGTTACCAAAGCCAGAATTATTATCCAATATCTGGTTGATCAGTTCCAGTGGTATTGTACTTTTATATCACCAAGCCATTCCTCTTATCTAAACTGTCCTCACAAATGAAAAAAAAAGAAATATTGCCCAAAATATCTGGTTGATTAATGTAAGAATTAGTGTAAAATAGTAATATTTATCTCACTGAACCATTTCTGTCGTGAACTGTCTACAAAAATGACAAAAATATGGGGAAAAAACATAACTGTAGAAGCCATGCTTTCTGTAGTAAACTTCAGATAGTAATTATGATGACTGGAGTGTACTGCAGTAACTGCAAACTGCCTGAGGAGCTGAAAACACAGTTACTGTTGAAGCAGCTGCTTTGAAGAAATTAGTCTGCTGAAATTTTACCCGACTTGTCCACTCGCAAAGTACAACAGATGAGTGTAGAATTCAGTAGAGTGCAGTAGCAGTTCTGATTATTATTAATTACACAGAAATCAGCATTATTCAAGGATAGTAGTACAGATAATATTCTTGTGTGGAATGCAGTTTAATGGTATATTACAATATCTGATTTCTGTTGTGAAAATGGTGGAACTTAAATACACACATTATAACTTCTTCACAGCTAACTGGCTAACATTTATGTAAATACAGTCACAGTATGACGTTGTCCTGTTCAATTCTCAGCTAGAGCGTCTTCTGTGTGGAGACATGCTTGAATGGGCGTACCTTCGTTGAAGGTTGTGCGTCAGAGGTGGCAACTCGGCACGTAAAAATCTACTGCCAATCATTAGTGGACCGGAGTTCTGCTGTGGTGACCCCTAACCGGGAAAAGCCGAAAGATGCAATCAAACAGTAAGGGGACCAAAGATAAGGATGTGTCCGCATCTAATTTGTAAGAGAGCAGCCAGTTTTTGTTTTATTTCTAGTCCATTAGTTACTCCTAGATTCTTATGTCATTGAGTATATGTTGTAGGAATTCTGTTCTTTGAAGCTCTTTATTTTGCTAGACAAAAAATATTAATAAAATTTAAAAAAATCCTGTACTTCTTACAGAGCTGGAATCACTTGACTTTAGCAATAAAAGTAAAACTACAAAGTTAATAGGAATGACTTACAGTTTCAGTATTTCACATGTAATTTAACCTACCTTGATCCAAGATATGCTGCTTTTCAATTACTAGTGTTGTGAAAGTGTAAAATGTTAAATTTTTATATTACTCAACACTTAATGCCAAAGTGGCAGACATCTTTGATTGTTAAGAAGAGAATCTCCAACCTGACCAGCTTGAGGGGTAGGTAAAAAGTCCACAGATATGTTATATAAAGCACTTTGTACATGCCTGCAGAAAAGACTTGGTAATACATCACTTTTCATATCACCGCAGGTAGTTCTCTGTTGTATGCAGAGACAAGCCATGTGATATGCTTGGGGTTAGTAAGTTAAAAGGGGGGAAACACCATCAACTTGGAAGAAATTTGTGGTGGTTGCATTACCAATGGAGGATAAAGGCACATCAGTGTTTGTCTTATACCAACTAAAAGAATGTCAAAGGTGTTGCCAGAAACATGGATCACTGTGGTTTTATGGAGGGGAGGCAAACATTTGACAACATTAATGGAACAGTGATGATCCAGAAGGAGTTAGAATGTAAGAAAATACCACTGTTGTTGTTGGGTCTTGAAGTGAGAAAGCTGGGATTTTATGAGTAGGCCAGTGAAATTATTTACATTCCCTGATCCAATAAAGAGATTAATTAGAAGGATATATTAAGGGTCAGAGGTAAGAATTAAGGTGGGGGAGTATTCCTCTCTGATAAGCTCTGTTTGAACAGTGGAACAAGGCAGAGGTGTCCTATTTCCTTAATATTGCTTGCTTTATGTTTAGTGCCATTAGAAAAGAAAATAAGGGACTCATAAATTCATGGATTTTATCGGTGTGGTAATCGAGACAAGTTGTATTTATTTGCAGATGAGTTTGTTTGTACTTGATAAATCCAGAAAAGTGCATTTCAGTATTTTGTAACATTTTTGAGACTGTTCTTTATGGTATATAAAATAAGTGAAGATAAAACGGTGTCAGTAGCAGTAAATTATGTACCCACACATGAAATGATTCAGTAATAAGCATATTTATGGGCCTTGATAAGATGAAGTATTTAGCTGTATGGATGAAGAAGAATTCTGCTATGGGAAGAGATTAAACAAACCTGACACGGTCCAGAAGGTTTAAGATTTCTACCTAGATTCATCTAAAAACTAGAGCAGGTCTTTCATTTAGGACTCCTCTATCCTTTTCTTTTTTGACAGTACTCTATCATTCCCTGGATCCCTAGTAGGGAAGACAGTCTGACAGTTACCCAAATCACTAATTGAATCCAAGTCAGATAGGACATACTCAGGCTGTTTCTGTCTATTCCACCAGAGCAGTCCAATTTTTAATTATTATAGTCAGGTTCTCTGTATGTAAAACTAAAGGCACTAAAAACATTTTAATTGCATATCTTACTATCCATATCCATAAACATGAGCTTACATTTTATACATTTTTATTATCTTTTGCTTAGTCTTGTCCCACATATCCTTAGCTGCCATAACAGAAACCTTTTTAATCCATATTCCAAAATACTTATGTCCCCAGAAATATGGGTATTACTGAACTAATTTGTGTGTGAGTACATATTTTATGGCTACAGCCTTTGTTTTATCTTCATTCATTTTATATCTCGAAAAGACTTAAAAAAAAAAAAAAAAAAAAAAAAAAAAAAACTTCTCTAAATGTTCCACACCAAAATATCCTTTTGTGGGTTTATCAAGTACAGAATAATATCTGCAAATACAGTAATTTTCTTGATTACCATACTAATTATGTCCTTGAATTTGAGTCCCCTTTTTTCATTGCCAATAAGTATAAGTGTAAAGCAAATAAAGGGGAAAGAGGACACCCCTGCATCTTCAACACATATTGTCAAGGTGGAATCCTCCCACTTTAATTCTGGTCTCCAATCCCTTCTATATCCCCCTAATTAGTCTTGTTGTATCAGGGAATGCAAATGCTTTCATTGCCTACTCCTGAAATCTTGTCTTACTCTGTCTGTTGAATGCTTTCTTTACATCTAAACCCACCAACAACAGTGGTGTTTTCTTACATTCTGTTTCCCTCTGGATCAACCAATATTGGACATTATGTGCCTAAGCAAGGCTGTTGACGGATTCTCTTAAACTTTCCAACTGGGGGGGAGGGGGGGTTCTTCAGTGTTCAGTCTAGGAGCCTTTGTTGATCAGTGCTTTGCTGTTAACTGTTTCTGTTGCTGAACAGGTATGACTAACAAAAGTTGCTGATGACACATTTTTTAACCAGATGAGCCCACTGGACACAAATATCCCTTTTCACAAATGAACTAGCATCACTGGTTAAGTGATTTGCTGTCAGACAAATATCTCATTAACAGCTCATAGCCTGGTCCTCTGTGCTTAGTGTCAGAAATGCCACTACAAAAGTGGCTAGTATTTCTGACCAGCATAATTTAAAAAAAAAAAAAAATCAATTCCCAACTTGAACTAAATCCTTTAAAAAAATGCTTTTATTACCTCTCCACTTTACTCACTCATCAATCTAGACTTCAAAATCCGTTCTTAACACAAATATTAAAAGGATTATACATAACTAAGCTGTTAGGGTTTTTTATTATTTATTTTATAGTTTGTTTACCGGGATAGTCCATTGGGCCGAGAAGAGCCCTTTTTCAATGGAGTCCCGGGGAGAAAAGCTCCATAAGACATTATACAAATTTAGACAAATCATTACAAATCTGTAATACATGTACAGTTTACAGATGAAGAACATCATTTCACTAAAGATTTACAAAACATGTCAGAAAGTATTTTCAAAATACCTTAGCATATACAGTGGAGAATATAAAAGTAGAAGTGAAAGGAGCCTTGCATCGATATCAAATGAGTTATAACAGGGGTAGAGAGGAGGAGATAGGAAGAGATTAAGTGTAAAGTAAGAAGAGAGAGAATGGTAAGAAGTGGTATATGAGGGGTAAAAGGTGATGCGAGGAAGGGAGGGTATGGGTAGAACTAGGTTGGTCAGAGGAAGGAGGAGAGACCAGGATGAAGAGTGAAAATCAAGATATAATGTTGAGGGTAGTTATATAGGGAGGGAGCAGGAAAAGAGCCAAGGTGAGGAAGAGACTTCAGTGAGGTGGAGGGGAAGACATGGAGCTAGAGAGCAAACTTTGAGGTAAGGGGAGTCAGGGATAAAAGCTGGGTCAAGTATAAAACAGAAGGCTAAACAGAGGATTTACTAGGAGTAGAACTAACACAGGTGGAGGGTTACTGTAGATACAGAATTGAATAAGGGAGTAGAGGAACAATACCATCTAGTGGCCAAAGTGAAATATGAGTTCCAGAAATGGTCAATGGCGTGACAAGGGGGTCTGGGATAGAAGAGGGAGCTGTAGGCTGCTGGCGAACATTAAGCTATATTTTGTATGCTTAGTGTATTTTTATATGTGCTTCTGTGTGTGTATATATATTTCTTTATTTTCTATGTATATTTCTTATACACATATTTTTTATATAGGTTCATAGGTTCATAGGTTCATACTAGGCTATCTGCCCGAGGGCATTTACAAGCCTAGCCCATAGTTTTGCTTAACGCACCCCTTTAGTATGGGGAACTATACCATATTTTTTGCTGCCTGCTGTGAGCAGTGACACTGAGGTAATCCTCCTGTATATCTCTAGTCTCTCCATCCCATTGGTCAAGATTTCTTGAACAAGGCCGACAAGAGGTGCTCTTGCTCACATATATATATTTTATTTATTCCACAGCATAGGAGTCTGGTATTCATCAAATCTGGGTTTGACATGGCCTTGTATGTTAGGCAAAGGTCACCTCTGAGCAAGCGATAGCGACTGAATAAGAGCTCAGCTGCTGCAAGTGTCGGGTCAGATACATTCGATGGGGGCATTGTACTCAAATCATTGGTCTGATGAGTGATGAGTATAGGGGAGACTACCTCCTCCCCTTGATCTAGATGAGAATTCTTCATGAGGTGGCAATGTAGAAGGTCTTCTCTAACTACTTTAGCTACATGGGTGAATGAATGACAGACTACTATCTGGGTCCCCAGGTTCGCCAGATCGAGGTAGGCTGTATGGACTGCCTTTCCCTCATCAATGGCTTTGGTGACTGTTTCAAAAAGTCAACCAAGTTTAGAAGGCATGATCTGCATGACAAAGCCAAACTGGGATGGATGGATCTGCAAAAAAATTCCTATGTATTATTTTATGAGGTTATTTATGGATCCTTCCATGGTCCATGGGGCTTGTCAAGCTAAGCTAATGGGCGGTAATTTCAGGGGTGGGGTGGAGCCACCGCCTTTGTGAAGTGGAGTTGCAGTTGCAGTGCGCCACCCTGGGTAATGCATCCAGAGGTAAGATTAAGATTAAAACAGCTGTCTAGCTGTGGGTTTAATTTAAGAGTTCGAGAGCTTACAGTGGCACACACACCATCAGGTCCCATGGATGCTGTGACTGAACCTGTCAGCCAGTATGTTGGCAATGTCTGTAGGATCAGTAATCTTCACATCATTTTGAACTAGTTCTGAGCATATCTGGGGAGGTTCTCCCAGTTTCTGTTTGGTGATACATTTATCCCCTAGTGTTTTCAGGAAGGCCATGTGAGTTCCTGAGTTTGTGAGGTGGTGGCCTGTTACTATTTTTAAAACAGCAAGATGGACTGAAAGGGGTGGTTACTTTTGTATTTTGGTACTATGAAATACTTTTTTTACCCTTGTGCCTTTTAAAGTAAATGATGTATTTTATGTGGAACACATGTGACATGGGAAAGGTATGTTATTGGTGCACCTTATACATTTAAATGGAATGAGTTTTCTTTGTTCTGTTAAAGTCTGATGAAGCGTTCTATGTGACGTGAAAGTGCTTACTTTTCGAATAAAAGGTTTTATCTTTTACATTTGTCTACCTGGTTTGCTTCGATAGTTGTGGCGTATTCACCTCCTTTTTTAGATTGTTTCTTGCTTTTTGAGGTGATACCTTACCCTGTACCTGATCTTGTTTCTGAGATATTGCTATTTTGTTCATATCCGGGA
This sequence comes from Protopterus annectens, assembly GCF_019279795.1. Lineage (NCBI taxonomy): Eukaryota > Metazoa > Chordata > Ceratodontiformes > Protopteridae > Protopterus > Protopterus annectens. The sequence continues at coordinate 541,614,716 of NC_056727.1, forward strand.
CATGACAGAAGGAACCAGCAATGCATCTAATGGACTATTGGAGCCCAGACCAGTGGGTCTAACTAATATGTTTTCAGTGGCTATTAATCCTTTATTGAAATTGTCCTATGCCGAACTAGCTAAAGCAGCTCTTACACATAAGGGTACTGACTGGCATGTGGATACTTTGCAGCTTATGAGGAAATTGGAGGATGTTTTGAGCAAGATTAAAAATGCTCAGTGGCAGAAAAGACATATGGAGGCATGCATTAAGTTTAAAGTGATTCCCAGAGGTCTTCGTTTATTGAAAATGCCTACCTTTGGTTTAGCCTATCCTGAACTGTTATCTAAGTGGCAACAGTTGAATCTTGATACTAGCTATGCGTATATGAACCAACTTATTGAACAATACACTACCATAGAAAGTTAGCTTCAGAATGAAGCCCTTGTGTTAGAGAACAGATTAATTGCTATTCTCACTGATATACAAAGAGAAGACTTTTATTCAGACACTATGACTACTATGCAAGCGCTAGACAATAAGTTCCTATCAGCGAAGAAAAAGAAGCTAGAGAGAGACTGTCTGGATTTCTCGAGGGGGAACGTTTTCTCCTGGCCGAGGGAATCCACCAGGGCACCATATGATGCAACACGCGCTAGTACTTCAACACCTTCAGCTGCGTGTACGGATCTTTCTACTCCTACCACTTCCGCGTTGATGTCTTCTCTTCCTGCTGATGTGTTGAGTATGGAACTACGCTCGAATGTGCACTCCTCTTCCACTGGCGATGTACATCCAGTCGTTTGTTCGGAACAAGTAGTATGCAAGAAGACGACAGCAGTAGCAGGTGGGGGTTTGTCTTTTGGTGACAATGACACCACATCCCTTCGTTTTCCACTCCCTTTTCGTCCGGATCAAAGGCAGAATTGGACTCCACAACAAGGAACCAGGAAGAGGAAAGTGTCTGGAGGGCAGTTCGAGTTTCAGAAGAAAGCCCTGAAACCTGTAGTGAGGACTTGATTGTTAATTTATCCACACACATATTGGCGGACAGTGAGAGGAAAATACTCAGAGGTCTGTCTTTTATTCCCTCACAAGGAGTTGATGTAAGTAACCTAGTAGTGGACATTAAATGTTTTACTAGAAATGTTGCACTTGGTTTACAGTTTGGTAAAAATGATATGATGAATGCTGACACTATGTTGTTTAGGAAACCATCTGTTTATACTCCTGCCTTACATCCGTTACTTGATAGTTTTGAAAAAGCGTGTAATAATGATTTTTTGAAACTTTTTGAGAGGAATAAAGTTAAACCAGATTTTTATAATGTAACTAGAAGTGAAAAGTTAGCGTTACAGGATTTACAGAATAATACTGACATGGTAATAAGACCAGCTGATAAAGGGGGAGCTACTGTACTACTTGATACCAGCTGTTATAATAATACTATGCTAGAGATGCTCTCAGATGAGACTGCCTATAGGAAACTGAGTAGGTTAGATTTAGATAGATTAATTAAAACAGTGCATGCAGATCTTTATGACATGCTGATGTGTGGCATTATTGATAATGATTTGTATAAGTATTTTTTAATTGAGAAACCCGTGATACCAACCATTAGAGGTCTTCCTAAATTACATAAGACCATGGTCAATCCTCCCTTTAGACCAATAGTATCGGGTAGAGGCTGGTTGACAGAGACTGTCAATTTATTTAGAGAAAAAATTGAGACCTATATTAGACTCTACGGAATCTGTGTTACGTGACACAAAACAGTTTTTAGAAACTCCCTTTAATGAAGATAAAACTGTAGGAGAGTTAGATTACATGGCAACACTGGATGTAGTATCTCTTTTTACCTGTATCCCTAATGAAATAGGTTTAGATTTTTTAAGGTTATATTTAATTAGTAAAGGGTTAAATAATAGTTTAGTTATAAGGATTACGATGTTATTAGAGATGGTTCTTAATTTTAATGTGTTTACCTTTGATAGTGATTATTATCTTCAGAATAAAGGTGTGCCATGGGCACCTCGTGTGCCAACTCCTATGCTAATCTTGTGTTAGCCTATTGGGAGAGTGCCTATGTTTTGGAACATCTGTTCTTCTCTAGGTATATTAAATGCTATAAACGTTTTGTTGATGACGTTTTTTTGCTTTGGGGAGGTGATCTAGAAAGCTTAGAAGATTTTGTTACCTATATAAATGGAACTACTACTTTTCTTACACTAACTAGTACAGTTTCACAGGATAGAATAGACTTTCTAGATGTCACATTAAGTAAATGTGATGGTGTTTTTGAGACAAAAGTGTTTAAGAAACCTTGTAGGAGGAATGCTATCCTACATAGAAGTAGTATGCACCCGCCACATGTACACAAGAATATTGTCAGGAACCAAATAAAACGTTATTCACATATAACTAGTGATGATCAAGTTTTTTCAGAAGCAGTTGTAGCTATAGAACGTGATTTTATGGATAGAGGCTATCGTAGTAATGATTTTCATCTAATGGATGATATGGAACGTGAGCAAACAGGAGTACCATATATTAAGAGGAATGGAAATTACCTATAAGCGACCTATTGAAAAGAAAGGGGATGGAAGAAGGGTAGTTATTCCCTTTACTAATAATAACACATCCATTGTCGATATTATTATGAGACATTGGAACATCCTGCAACTGGATGATGATATTAAGGATTTAGTTGGAGAGAGACCGGCCTTTAGTTATAAAAATACTAAGTCCCTCAAACGGTTGCTTTGCTACGATAAGGTACCTATGAATAAGGTTACTTCACAGAGGAAGGGCACATATGCCTGTCGTACGTGCAATCAATGTTGATATATAATGAATTCTAATGTATTTATACATCCCGATACTGGGGTCAGATATGAATTCAATGAATATGCAGATTGTAGATCAAGGAATGTGATTTGGCCACTTGTAAAAAGTGTCAATGTTTCTATGTAGGTAAAACCAATAGGACATTGAGGGAAAGAGTTAGGGAGCATCTTTATGCTATCCACAGGGAGAGTTAGGGAGCATCTTTATGCTATCCACAGGGAGAACGAGGGAAATGCCCTGGCTAAACACACTTTGCAGAATGACATTACACATGTGTTTAGATTTATGGTTATAGGACAGTTGTTTGAGACAGAAAGGTTAGGAAATATTGGAAATAAAACAGAGAGAACGGAGGCCAGGTGGATAATTAAGTTAGCTGCTGACAAAGGTCATGGACTCAATGATAAGTTATCATTGAAACCTTTTTTATTAGATAGGCCATTTAAACATTAAGCTATATTTTGTATGCTTAGTGTATTTTTATATGTGCTTCTGTGTGTATATATATTTCTTTATTTTCTATGTATATTTCTTATACACATATTTTATATATTTAATATTATTATTTTTTACCCTTGTGCCTTTTAAAGTAAATTATGTATTTTATGTGGAACACATGTGACATGGGAAATGTATGTTATTGGTGCACCTTATACATTTAAATGGAATGAGTTTTCTTTGTTCTGTTAAAGTCTGATGAAGCGTTCTATGTGACGTGAAAGCGCTTACTTTTCGAATAAAAGGTTTTATCTTTTACATTTGTCTACCTGGTTTGCTTCGATAGTTGTGGCGTATTCACCTCCTTTTTTGGATTGTTACTCCCGTTTAGGTGTTCTTGAAGGGCGAGATGCAGGGAGATAAGTAATACAGTGGGAGACAGTTGAGAAGATAGAGACGCAACTAGCAAGTTGAAATGGAAGAGAAAATAAAATGATTATAATATCGCTAGAAGACACAAGAGAAGAAAGCTATAGCATAGTACAGTTAGAGTTAGTAAAGGGTAGCCTGAGGACAACTATGGTGCAAGAGTGTATGACTAAAGACCTATGGGGAGGAAAAGAAGAAGGGGGTAGAGGTATAGCACAATAGGTAGGAAAGTACGGAGAAGAACGGGTAGACAAGCAACAGCAGAAAAAGGAGAAAATAGGGTTTTAGAACAAATGGAATAAAAGCAAAGGAAGCAGTTTCATATAGAGAAATGAGACCACAATAAATCATTTTAAATCCAGCAAACACAATTAAGGGAGCAGTAACAAGTACAGTACAAGTTATACAATGTGGAATGTGAGTAGTAAGCAGTTATGAATTCAAGGACAGCAACAATTGCGGTTCACTGAATGCAGCACTAGTACAATATGAAGTGTGACAGCAGACAAATTTATTAAATCCAAGCAGCAACAATTGCGGTTCAATGCATGCAGCCTTGAAAGGACATTAAATAATTTAGAGCAGGTCAAACAGTCTAGACTACAGCATTTAAGCATTAGTCTACACACTTCACTATAGATGAAAACCTAATTTTGACCTGCGTGTACAAGTAGTTTAAAAAAGCACATCAAAAACTTAGAGCATTATACAGAATAAAACAGTACCTTACTGAACCTAGTAGAAAAAACCTACAATCAACAAAGCCTTACTGTCCAGTCATAAATATCCCCAGACTATTGAAATCACAGTCTGTACCACTAAGACTCTGCAATAGCCTGTACACTTTCAAAAGTCAGCTAACAGACCATTTTATGGATTCCTGGCTATGTTCATTCACCTCACCAGTTTAACTTTAACACAAGCTACGCTCTACCTTACTACCACTTTCCCACATTTTTCTCCGTCCCCAAAACAGTTGGGCCTTAGTAAAAAGAAAGAAAGGAAAAAAAAACACTGAAGATTCAGTTGTAAATGTATTTAGTACAGTTTTGTAAATACTGCTGTATCTCTAAATTTTATTTGACAACAGTAAACATTTCCAAATCCACTTCTAATGTAATGGTAAAACATACTAACGATACAAATAAAAGTGGCGGTATCATATGAATTTTACATGGATTCAAACCTATCTAAAAATTTCATAAAGCAAAGTTTAACCTTTAGTATTTCAGTTACAAAAACTGACCATCTAAATGTTGGAGCATTGCATAAATCGTAGCAAATAGATAATTTGTGACCCTTAAGTTTCCATCATTATAATGCTGACTTCGCTTATATGTTCATCCTGTTTGTTTTTACCTAGCTTACTGCAAGTAGAATCATTTGGGTCTGTATTATATGCTCGAAGTTTTAAAACTTCGACACTAATATGATCGACACCATATGAGCAAAGTTTTAAAACATCAAACATATAATAAAAAGTAAACAAAGAAAAAACCTACCTGAACGCTCTGAGCAGGGGGGCAAGCCCCCCTGCACCCCCACACCCCCTGCTACTTTAATATACCAACTCTGAGATCGCACTACAGTGAAGTAAAGGGAAATATTCCCTGCAGCGGTCTCCATTGAAATGCTCGACCTTTCAAAAGTTCGCTCAAATGGTGTCGACCATATCAGACTCTAACTTTTGAAAGTTCCAGCTTCTGATATAGACCCGAATCATTTTACCATGCTTACCACTGAGATTTTTTTAAAACTGTACAAAAGTTGGCACAAAGTTGAGTAACCTAGGCACTTTGTAGTATATCATGCAACTTTAAAGTGAGATTGCCCATTCCCTGCCAAGTAATTAACTCCAGGAGTTGCACATAAAACTAATCAGCCACTCTACCATTCTGGAATGAGGCTGTTTCATTAACGTTGCCCATAAGGACCATTTTTACACATTGTCATCCTGTTAATCTTCCTAGATCTAACTAATACTGATGTAAACCTTCATGTCTAGAAAATATCTCCCAACATACCTCATGTCCAACATCCAGCATCTAATTGTCAGAATTTTCTGTTAAGTTTATCTAGAATGTAAAAATATCTCTAGAGACACTGCCATGTAAAAATAATAAACTTTCTTCATTTTGTAGCATGGACAAAACACATTTATTTATAGATCTTTTCTTCTATTTCAACATTTGTCTTTAAACTTAAAATTTACTGTAATTTTACAATTTCTGTATTTCCAGCTTCTAGAATGGCTTTATTTCCTCTACTCAGTAATGTCTGTTTTATAGCCCTTTTTCTCCTGGCCTCTAATGTAAGAGACACCAAAGCCAATTTACCCAGAGTGGATTAAAAACACTGGGTGGGGATTTTAGCTCGAGTCAGACCCAGGTATATCAACTCAAATAACGAAATGTCTGGAAAAAATATTAGAAACTTCAGCTATTCATGTGAACTGATAAAGCTGCAAAAATCAGTGGTTGAAATTAAGAAAAGTCTGGCCCCAGTATAAGACTTCTCAAGAAGAGCGGTTTCAAAAAATAGTAAGACAGAGCACACACATTCTGCTGTACCAAACAAATTGGAAAGAACTGATAGTATTAATTTTATGAAAGCACAAATAAGCAACTGGACTGATGTTCCACACCAGAATGCATTAATTAAAGGGGCACATCAAGTGTATGCTCCAAACCTTGGCTATTTGATAGCAGCCAAAACCCATAACGTGAAGTTGTCCTATCTCACCTTCATTCTTTACTTGTGGGTTCAGAACTGATCCTCTGTTCCGACTCGGCTGTTTACAAAAGCTCGAGGTCTCCAACTAGCTCGTGGCTTACTTCCTATCCCATGATGCTCTAGGGCATTCCCCAGATCTCGTTTGCCACTAAACAGATCAGGTGTTTTCAACTGGCTCTGGCTAAGTTACCTCTTTTTGGATTAATAATATATACTTAAAAACTTTCTTCTTTCTACAAATACTTAAATTTCGTAGTTGTCCTGTCAGTCGTTTGACTTGTTGCAGCATACACTGTCCGTTACTTGCTATTTTCACTTTGGGCTGTCGTTTATCATAAGGCCCATATTTCACCCCATATCCCGACCTTCTGTGGTTTAAAATTTAGCTTACAGTTTACTTATAAGTGTTTACAGTCTGTGTGTTGTGTTTTTTCTATATAGCAACTAAGTTTACATTTTTCACTTTAAATCACTCATTTAAGTTAGAGACTGATCAAGCCCGTTTGAGTTAGAGGGTTTAATTGTTGTGTGATGTGCATCTATTTACAAAAAAATAAAAAAAAGTTTTGACACTTTCCCTTTCAGAGTCTGCTCATTTAACTTGGAGAGTGGCTCACATTCTTTAGTGTGCTTTTTCCTGTGTGCTGTGTTTTTTGCTGTGTGTTCTGTTTTTTTTCTTTTGCCTCTTTTAGCTAGTTTAACTTAGAGAGCTCATTTAGGCTTCAATTGTAGTGTGTTTGCTTCATTAATTGTTTTCTACTGTTGTTGGGTTGTACTGTTTTGTTGACACTATGTTCAAGCATTCAAAAGATACTAAACCTTCAGGATTTAAAAATGTGCTAACTGCTCTCAAAAGATGTCCTTAACATATAGCCATACAGAATGTGTCTATTGCCTTGGAGCTGTACATTTGCAGGAGTTGTGCTCCATATGTCATTCTTTCGGTTCAAGGGTTCTCCTTGAAAGAAAAAATAAACTTATCCTGAGTGGGTTATTGAAGACTTATTTTTCTGAATCTTTAGAAGAAGGTCAGAGTGCATCTAAGAAAACCTCTTCCCTTTCTAGACCTGAGAAGTCATCGACATTGTCTTCATCTTCAGACCCATCTGGACCTTCAACAAAAATTTCGAAAGTGACCTCATCGGATCCGAAATCCATTGGGCCCGAAAAACCTTCTACCTTGGCAACTCTTGCTTCGGAGCCGATGGTGTTACAGTCTCGCAGCCAGTCCCCTGTCCTGGAGCTGATATCTCCGGCCTTGAGATCCCCCATATGACAGAGGTCAAGATCTCCTGCCCCCTCTTCTCGGTCCTCCAGGAGTTTGTCAGATGATGTGGATCGTGTGGTGTGGAGGCTTTTGAGCACACCGGCGCTGGCCGAATTGACTGTACCGACCTAGCGGGCTTCAGAGCCAAGTGGACCTACCCCTCCACTTTCGATTCCTCCTCCGACCTGCCTAAGGGCCTCAGAGCCAGAATGTGCACAACTGGTAGTAGTGGAATCATTGGAGCCGAGACCTGCTCCAGGATCTATGGCTCCCACTTCTGCTCCATCTTCCTCTGTGCCGTTTGAGCTCAAGGAGTCTAGGAGCCAACGCTCCCCGGTCGGGTCCGGGGGGGGCACAGTCGGATTGGACAGTTATCTGATCTGAACTTGCCTCTCGGGGCCTCGGTATGGGTGAGTTCGGCTCCTACAACAGCTTCAGAGCCAACCCCCTTGGCTCCAGGGAGGCCTTCTGATTCTTTGGAGTTGGAGGCTTCCTCGGGTCATAGGTGGGGGGGATTTTGAGGCGATGAGGAGAGTGCTGTCCCCATGAGCAGCTCCACTCTCAGATCCTGTCATTCTTCCTCAGAAGGCACCAGTGTCCGTCTCCGCACAACTGATTCCACACAGACATGGAGACCCAAAGCCCCAGGATCCCCCAGTGGATGAACCCCATCTCTTCCGAAACCTTTCCAGAATGCCCTTCTGAAGAGGTCCCTCACAAGAGATTATGTAAGTATGCATCTGGACTCCCCAGAGGAATTGATCACGTCAGACACAGACCTCAATGAGTCAGAAGGGTCCCCACGGTCGCCCTCTGAGTATGTCTCCTTTGCAGATATCCTAAAAATGCTTAAACAGAAAGGCTGCTGAAGTCCCATAAACCCTTCTGATGAGGAGCCTGTCTACCTGAAGGCTTTTAGGTCTCGCCCTTCCGCCACTTGGGTGTCTCCACCTTTCGACGAATTTATGGATTTAGGTTGTTGAAAGGTGTGGGAATCTCCAGATTCAGTGGAGCCTGTTCCCCAGAGGCCAAAAGATTCATCACATCCCCCAAGGATAAGACCTTCCTTACAAAAGGTGTCCCGGTAGATGATATGGTGGCGGTGGCCACCAAAAAGGAGTTGTCAGAAACTTCCACTTCTGTCCATCCTCCGAACAAAGAGTCACATACGACAGGCAGATATGGAAAGTGCATGTTTTCTTCAGCGACCTTTATGCTCAGGTCCCTGAATTATCTTACACATTTCACCAGATTACAGAGAGATTTCCTGAAGGACCTTGGAGATGCTTGCCAAGGTTCAGTAGCTGCGGGGATATCAGATAGTGTCCTCCCAGCTCTCCATTTCTTATGCAGCTGATGGAGCAAGTAGGACAGCGGGTTCAGAAATTGTCCTTAGAAGACATCCTAGATGCACCTGTATAATTTTGTGGAACCCTTCAAGTCATCCTTTAACTCCACCTTCGACGGCTCGTCCTTGTTTGGGCCAAAAGTGAAACGGACACTAACCAGGTATGAGCAGGAAGGGAAGACTCTCTCTACCATCGGAGTCCATTTTTCCACACCTTCTAGACCTTATCCTAAAGGTCAAAAGGGAGGAAAAATGTGGTTTTGAAAATCCCAGAGAATTTTTCAAGACAGGTGGTGACCTTTCCCCTAGGGGCGAAGGGAGAAGCAATAACAGAAGACGCTGGCCACACAACAGAGGGGGGGTCCACAGAACCAGGGTGACAGTTTTTCTTTGGTAAGCCCTTCCAGCACTCCTGAAAGGAGACCTGTCCGTCCCTCTCTGGAGGCAGTCAGGGGTCTATTTATCTTTGTACCCAGACGCCTGGGTAAAAATAACAAAAGACGAGTGGGTACAAAGCATCATATCCAGAGGTTACTCCATACATACCATTTTGTCTTCCTGCCCCGTCCTTAAAAAAAAACCTTCCGGATGTTCCACCCAGGCACCGGAAATAAGCAACCCTAGAAATGCAGAAGTTGCTAGAAAAAAAGTCATCCAACCGGTCCCCGCAGACCAGATAGGATCCGGGACTTACTCAAGGTTCTTTTTAGTTGCGAAGAAAACAGGGGAGTAGAGACCCATACTGGATCTCAGCAGACTAAACAAATCTGTAAAAAAAAAAGACAAGGTTCCAGATGGTTACACTGCAGTTGATACTTCCCTTTCTGGGGACTCGACAATTGGATGTGTTCTATAGACCTCCAGGATGCATACATAACAATGGACAGACCATCCAGGAGTCATCTGCGCTTTCGCAGGGAGCCAGTCACTACCAATTTCGAGCTCTGCCCTTTCGCCTCACTACAGCCCCCAGAGTGTTCACCAAATGTATGGCAGTAGTTACGGCTCATCTGAGACGTTTAGGATTCCGGGTGTTTCCATATCTAGATGACTGGCTCCTAACCGCCACCACTAATCTACTAACAGAGGCAAGAGACACCACTATGAAATCTGTTCTCGCCTAGGGATCACAATAAACTACAAACAAGTCTGACTTATTGCCATCTTAACATATTTTTATAGGCACAGATTTAGACTCTACAACAATGACGGTAAAGCTTCCACCAGAGAGAGTACAAGCCCTACGGATGCAGGTTCTAGACCTTCTTTTCAAAAGGAAGACTCGAGCAAGGACAGTTCTAAAAGTACTAGGCATCATGGCAGCAGCAATAAATGTAATTCCCTTAGCGAAACTGCACATGAGAATTTTACAATGGCTGCTGTTCACTCAGTGGTCCATGCAGGAGCTCCCGATGTCACCAGATTATGTTGGCAGAATCTTGCAGAAGGGAATTCATTGGTGGCTTCACTCCGACCAAGTAACTTTAGGTCGACCTTTTGTTCTTCCAAAACCACTTACCGCAGTGACCATGGATACTTCCCAGATAGGGTGGAGGGGGAGGCATTATCAGAGAAGAATAGTCCGAGGCACTTGGCAGGATCATGAGGCCCACTTGCACATCAGTGTCCTAGAGATGAGAGTGTTGCTTCTTGGGTTGCAGGCATTTCAAGACTCTCTTCCACTGGGAATGATTGCGATCCAGACGGACAATATGTCAGTGGTATGGTACATAAACAGGAACCAGATCTTACCCCCTTTGTCAAGAGTCCCTGAGAGTATGGCAGTGGGCAACCTCCTCCCAATGCTTTCTGATAGCAACGCATGTCCCAGGGAGAGAGAACGTGATAGCAGACAAACTCAGCAGAGCAATACTAATGCCTCAGGAGTGGTCCCTGAAACAGGACATAGCGGAAATGATTTTACGGAAATGTGGCCAGCCTTGCTGCAATCTTTTTGCCACATCCATAAACGCTAAATGCAGCAGTTACTTTGCCCTAATTCCCGCTCTGGGGGAATCCCCAAGGGATGCACTTGTGCATGATTGGCCCCTGGGTCTTTTCTACGCCTTCCCTCCTTTTCCAGTGATACCCAACGTTCTTCAGAAAGCCAGTGCATTGGGAAGGACCTTAATACTTATAGCACCTTAATGTCCTCATCAAATTTGGTTCCCCTTCTTGTGGCCTCATCTTCAGGAGGAGCCTTGGACTCTGGACCCAGTGCTGGATCTCCTGACCCATCCAGCGGGAATGCTGCTTCCATCTCTTCAGACCCTCAAGTTGACAGCTGGGCTGCTCCATTTCCAAACATAGCCAGGCTACCTCACCTTTAAACCTGAGTAGAACTTATCCTGATTTCTTCTCACAAAGCTTCTATGAGAGGATTATATCTCAGCAAATGGAAAAGATTTTCCTCCTGGGCCATAAACATCATATTGACCTGTTCTCTGTATTTATATCTTCAGTGCTAGAATTTTTGGCAAATTTTTTTAATGAGGGAGCAGCTGCAGCTACTATTCATGTACAGTTAGCAGCAATTTCTAATTTTCACTTTGGAGAAGGAGGACCCAACGTTATGTCCCACAGACTTTGTAAAGCATTCTTGAGAGATACTAACCCGTTAAGGCCGTCTATTTAGACCACCTCTACCTCCATGAAACCTAAATTTCATATTATCCTATATAATTCATCCCCCCTTTGAACCTGCGTCATCCTGTGACTACCTGGAAAACAATTTTCTTTGTGCCTATCACTTCAGCTAGGAGGGTTTCGGAATTGCAAGCATTATCAAGCCTCCATATATGCTGTTTTATAATGACAGGGTCTCACTTCGTACAAACCCATCCTTTCTACAAAAAGTATGCTCAGAATCAAACTTAAATCAATTTATAGACTTACCACCACCCCCCCCCCCGTATGGCAATAAGGCATAATAATAATAAAGTGATTTTATCTATAGAATATTGGGAGTATGGTATTTTATTGTTTGTATGTCTTTAAGAATGTTAAATGCACAGAAGTTTGTTATTGGTCCATTTGAATTAATTAGAGAGAGTATATATATATATATATATATATATATATATATATATATATATATATATATATATATATGTTCTGTGAAGTACTGATGTTCATCGTGCATACAGCTGCAGTAATCACAGATGGGTTTTCAGCCGTCAGGCGGTCCCTCGGTCGGCCGAATTCCAAAGTCTTGGTCCGGCATCGGTTGTCGTCGCTTACTCTTCTGACGTCAGGAAGGCCAGAGTATATAAGACACAGCCGATGCCATGTTCTCCAGTCTTTTTTGCCGCGCGGTGCCCGAAGCAGAAGCAGTTCGCAAGTGCCGGTCGGCCAGCTCCTGATTTACGAAAATATTTGGAACCGAAGTCTTCATTAAAGCTAAGTACCCCGTTGGGGAAACTTTTCTTGCCTCAGACCGATGTCAGAAAAAGTTAATAATTGTATTTCTTGTGGGAAGCAAATACCGCATAAGGATTTCCATTCCCTTTGCATACCTTGTTTGGGCCCAGACCACGACGTCTCGGGCTGTCGCTTTTGCGCTACCTTCAATAAACGCACTATCAAGCGTCGGGCGGAGTTCGCCCAACACTTTTTTGGTAAAGCTTTTGACTATAAAATGTCGTCGGACACTCTGACTACTGTTTTATCCAAAAAACGCAAGGAAAAGGACCGACACGCGAGGCCCGCGGTCTCCACCGACACCACGCCGAAACAGGCTACACGTGGTCCGGTTCTCAGCGAGACGCCTTTGCAGTCCCTGACTACCGAGGACACTCCTTTGGCAGTGTCTTCTGTACCCGAGACCGCTGGGTCATCGGCCCTTTCCCAGACTACAACCGAAGCCCCGGCTTATGTCGAGCCTACTAATGTGGACAGATCCACCTCCACCCATGGTGTATTTAGGCCTTCATCTTCTTTTTCTATTAAGGCCTTTACTAAATCCAAAGCAGCTAGGCATCACACTAGGCCTGCTGCTCAAGGTCCATCTCCTGGACCCATGCCTAAGAAACAGATGCTTAAAATGGCTGAGGATCTAATAACTCTCATCAGAGGTTCTCAGCCCCCTCCTGACAAGAGACCCAGAGTGGAGGAAGAATCTCCCTCTTCTGATCAGGGATCCATTTTATCAGAGCATTCTGATGCAGAGGAACACTCTTACTCCCCTTTTGAGGATTCGGATGCAGAACAGTCCATTCCTTCTGTATCCCCCCCCTGAGGATTTTTCTTTTGGGGAAACCTTGCACACCTTGAGGGAACACTTCCATTGGGAAGGCCAAGACTTTTCAGATTCCAAGAAAAGACTTGGGGAATTTCTTTGGTTACCTCAGCACAGACCTCTGGCTATACCCCCTGTTTTGGAGGTACTGGATGATGTCTTTTCGGAGGCTTGTCTTAATCCTGATTCTCTGCCTCCTGCACCAGTAAAGCCTGATAGATATTACAGAGTACCCAGTTCTCACCAATTTCTTTACAAAGGCCATAATGCTGACCCTGAAACCATTTCACAAGGCCCTAAGGGATTAAAGGCCTCCACTGCCAAGAATCCACTTCCTGCAGAAAGGGAATCTAGATCTCTAGAAAGGTGGGGTAAGAAGGTATATACCTCGGCCACCCTAGCCATGAGGGCCTTAAACTGCCAGTTTCATATGATTAAATATCAACAGTTCCTGTTATCACAATTAAACAACAAAATGTCTCAACCTGAACAACCAGATTTAAAAGAGTTACAGGATATGATGCATAGTGCGGAACAAGTGGGTAAACACACCTTACAATGTGGTTATGATGCTCTAGAGGCCTCCAGTAGAGCGGCTGCTACAGGATCAGTCATTCGTAGACATGCCTGGCTTAGGGAACAAAATTTGCCTGATCATGTGAAAGCTAAACTTCTTGATGCTCCTTTACAAAAGGATGTACTTTTTGGTACTATTGCTGAGGATATACTACGAAAAATGGAAGAAAAAGCCAAATCTATGCAAACTGTCAAAGCTTTCTTACAGGTCCAGCCACCACGATTTAGCAGGAATTGGCCTTCAAAAAACTGGTCTTTTCCAGCCACTGACAAGCCCCAAAGAGGTAGATACAGACGCACAAGGGGCAGAGGGCAGTCACAAGGATCATATAGAGGCAGACAATGGCAATCTCCAGCACCAAGAGGTGGTGAAGACAGTGCACAACAATACAGGAAGCAAACCCAATGACTCCCTCATTTCCATGCCAAGCAAGTCTCAGCTGGCAGCACCTTTGGGAGGGAAACTAGCATTATTTGCAAACCATTGGCATATTGTCACAACAGACAAATGGATTCTGGACATTATAAACAGAGGCTACAAAATTTCAATTTCACACTCTTCCAAAAATGAGAGGCATGCCAAACCTACCACAAAATCAAAGGGTAGAGGCACAACTGCAAATTTCAAAGCTCCTAAACATGAGAGCTATACAAAAGGTACCTACGCACCAACAAGGTCAAGGTTTTTATTCAAGACTCTTCCTGATACCAAGAAAAGGAACCGACTGGAGACCCATTCTGGACTTATCCATCCTAAACACATTTCTACTGCACAAAATTCAAGATGCTCACATTACAGCAACTTCTTCCCATGCTGGGCAAGGAGTTTTGGCTGGTAACATTGGACCTCAAGGAGGCATACCTGCATGTCCCAATCAGACAAAGCTGCAGAAGATACCTCAGATTTCTTGCAGGTTCAATCCACTATCAATTCTCTGCATTGCCCTTTGGCTTATCTACTGCCCAGAGTATTCACAAAGTGCCTGGCATCAGTGATTGCCTATTGCAGACTTCAAGGGATACAAATTTACCCTTATCTGGACGACTGCCTGATCCAAGCGGACAGCAAACAAATACTACTGGAACATCTGGCATATGTGACACGGTTACTGCTTTCTCTGGGATACACCATCAACAAGGAGAAATCAAGGCTAACACCATCTCAGAAAATAACCTTCCTGGGTGCCAGCTTGGACACAAACACCCAGATGGCATACCTTACGCCAGAAAAACAAGGGCAATTATCTCAGTACTTCAAAACACTAGCAAAAAGTACCAGGCTTACTGCAAGGAAAATCCTGCAGGCTCTGGGATTCATGGCATCTTGCATTCTTCTAATCCCATGTGCAAAGCTGCATATGAGGAAACTTCAATGGTACCTAAAAAATCTATGGTCTCAACACAGTCACAACTTGGAATCAATTATACCAATAATTCCATGTCTGCAAAAGGAATTTATATGGTGGGCCCAAGCATGTCAAGTAAACACAGGCCTTCCATTCTGCAAGCCTCAAGCAAAACAAGTCATAACCACAGACGCCTCAGATTACGCCTGGGGGGCGCACATGAAGGACAGGTGCATTCAGGGCAGATGGTCCCAAAAGGAAAAGCACCTTCACATCAATCAAAAAGAAATGCTAGCAGTAATAAATGCAATTACAGCTTTCAAGGACTTCCTGCATCCAGGACAATTACTGATAAGA
Organism: Protopterus annectens; assembly: GCF_019279795.1. NCBI lineage: Eukaryota > Metazoa > Chordata > Ceratodontiformes > Protopteridae > Protopterus > Protopterus annectens. The sequence goes on from NC_056727.1 coordinate 541,630,274, forward strand.
ACAGACAACACCACAGTAATGTGGTACATAAACAAACAAGGAGGAACACACTCATACCCCTTGTGCAGACTAGCCATGACTCTTTGGAACTTGGCTCTGGAAAGACAAATCGAACTTCAAGCACAGTACTTGCCAGGACTGGAAAACACACTGGCAGACACTCTGAGCAGGAATATGACAGATCCACACGAATGGAAGCTGCATCCACAGGTGTTTACGGAGATAATCCAAGCGTGGGGAGGCCAGACATAGATCTTTTGCCTCCCACAGGAACCATCAATTGAAAAGTTTTGTTCAAGGACCTTCCATCCAAAGGCCTGGAAAGTGGACGCCTTTCATTCAGTTGGGCAACATGGACAGTTTATGCATTCCCACCTCTGCCTCTTCTGCCCAAGGTGCTTTTGAAAGCAAGAACAGATAAACCGAGGATGATACTGATTGCTCCAGACTGGCCAAGGCAACACTGGTATCCACTCCTGAGGAGCCTAACACATACTCCTCCCTGGTCCCTGCCTCTAATACCTCTTCTGTTGACGCAGAACAGCTACAAAACCCTTCACAGTCAGCTGAAAACACTCAACCTCGCTGCGTGGAAAATTCCTTAACACCACATCAGACTCTACTCTCCAAGGAGGTGCAGGATGTCATTTTGGAGGCCAGAAGACCATCTACAAGAAAAGCTTACTCCGCAAAATGGAAGCGGTTTTGCTGCTGGAATGAGAAAAGACAGGACCCTAGAAAATTGAACTTGCCTCAGGTTTTACAGTACCTAGCTGAACTGCTGAACAGTGGACTTTCATTTTCTTCCATTAAAATACACGCCTCAGCCATTTCTGCAGAATTCAACACGGATCCTCCTTTATTCTCTCACCCTCTCTTACGGCAGTTCCTCAGAGGGGCTAAGAATATAAGACCTCCAAGGAAGCAACCAATACCAGCCTGGGACCTTAATTACATACTAGAATAATTAACATTGCCTCCCTTTGAACCTGCTGCCTCAACAGATCTGCAATATTTGTCCTGGAAAACAGCTTTCCTTCTGGCCATCACTTCAGCTCATGGGTTTCTGAACTACAGGCCCTCATGGCGGTGCAGCCCTTCCTCATCTTCCATCAGGATAGGGTTTCCCTTCGTACTAATCCATCTTTTATGCCAAAAGTGGTATCCAGGGTAGCCTTAAACCAAGCCATACACCTACCTACCTTTTATCCTAACCCTCAAAACAAAGGGGAAAGGCTGCTTCACTCTTTAGACATCCATAGGCAGCTACGTTACTATTTGGACAGAACAAAGTCCTTCAGGAAATCAGAACAACTTTTTGTGTCCTATGCCGTAGGGGCTCAAGGGAAACCAGTTACCAAACAGACCATTTCCAAGTGGATTGGCCACTGCATACGATTTTGTTACTCCTATCATGGGAAATCTGTCCCTACTGGTATCAGATCTCACTCCACCAGGGCCACAGCCACCTCTACAGCCTTCCTCAGAGGTGTGCCTACTAAGGATATTTTGGAGGCAGCCACTTGGAGTTCTGTACATACCTTCACAAAACACTACCACCTGCCCTTATACTCCAGAACAAGAGCAGGCTTCGCCACTGCTGTTTTGCAGGGCATTCTGGCTCAACCCAGTTCCTCATAGTACCTACCACCCTATGCATAGCTTTGGGACTCTACCCATCTGTGATTACTGCAGCTGTATGCACGATGAACATAGTACAGTTTTGTACCTACCATAAATGTAGATGTTCGAGTGCTAATACAGCTGCAGTACAGGTTTCCTCCCTCCTTCCCCTCTTGGTTAGGCATGGGGCCTAACAACCTCTTCATACCTCCTGACTGGGTTATCCTGTTATGTTTTATTTGCTTGCTTACACTGATTTTGCATTTCATTGCATTGCTTGCATATGTGGATAAGCTTTACTTATGTATTGCCTTCCTTTTGGGGGCACCTGACATCTGGGGCAAGAAAGACTGAAGAACATGGCGTCGGCTGTGTCTTATATACTCTGGCCTTCCTGACGTCAGAAGAGTAAGCGACGACAACCGACGCCGGACCAAGACTTTGGAATTCGGCCGACCGAGGGACCGCCTGACGGCTGAAAACCCATCTGTGATTACTGCAGCTGTATTAGCACTCGAACATCTACATTTATGGTAGGCACAAAACTGTACTTTCTCTGTTATGGTCTGAAGAAGTGGTGGTGACACCATGAAAGCGCTTACCTTATGAATAAAAGACATTCCAGCTTTTAAACAGCACTGAGGTCGTGACTTCCTACAACATTGTTTGGTCTGTTGGATGTTTTATGATATATTTTTGAACTGTTTTACCAACAGCTCATTTATCCTTGCTGCATCTTGTTTGGTGTTTTATATGTATATATATATATATATATATATATATATACATGTATACATATATACATGTATATGTATATACATATATACATGTATATACATGTATATATGTATATACATGTATATATGTATATACATGTATATATGTATATACATGTATATATGTATATACATGTATATATGTATGTATATATGTATATGTATATACATGTATATATGTATATGTATATATATATATATGTATATACACATATATATATTTATATGTATATACATATATGTATATATATGTGTGTGTGTATATATATATATATATATATATGTGTGTATATATATGTATATATATGTGTGTGTATATATATATATATATATATATATACACACACACACACACACACACACACACACACACACACACACACACACACAGTGGATATAAAAAGTGTACACACCCCTGTTAAAATGCCAGGTTTTTGTGATATAAAAAAATGAGACCACAATAAATCATTTCAAAACTTTTCCCACCTTTAATGTGACCTATAACCTGTACAGTTCAATTGAAAAACAAATCTGTTAGGGGGACAAAATGTTAAAAATAAAAAAAAGTACAATACGCTGGTTGCATAAGTGTGCACACCCTTAAACTAATACTTTGATTTAATTACAGCATTCAGTCTTCTTGGGTACACACCTGCCATCAATTAAAGAGACTCTGATTAACCCCAAATAAAGTTTAGCTGTCCTAGTTGGATTCTCCTGACATTTACTCAGTTGCCTTCTACAGCAAAAGCCATGGTTTGCAGAGAGCTTACAAAGCATCAAAGGGATCTCATTGCTGAAAGGTATCAGTCAGGAGAAGGGTACAAAAAATTTTCCATAGCATTGGATATACCATGGAACACAGTGAAAACAGTCATCAAAAAATGGGACAACAGTAACGTTCCAAAGAACTGGACGTCCCTCCAAAATTGATCAAAAGACGAGACAAAAACTGGTCAGGGAGGCTGCCAAGAGAACTACAGCAACACTGAAGGAGCTGCAGGAATTTCTGGCAAGTACTGGTTGTGTACTACATGTGACAACAATCTCCCCTATTCTCCATATGTCTGGACTATGAGGCAGGGTTCCAAGACGGAATCCTTTTCTTACACAGAAAGCCAGGCCTGGTTAAAATTTGCAAAACAGTACATCGTCTCCCAAAAGCATGTGGGAAAATGTGTTATGGTCTGATGAGAACAAGGTTGAACTTTTTGGCCACAGTTCCAAAATGTACGTTTGGCGCAAAAACACTTCACATCACCAAAAGAACACCATCCCCATGGTGAAGCATGGCGGTGGCAGTATCATGCTTTGGGGTTGCTTTTCTTCAGCTGGAATTGGGGCTTAAGTCAAGGTGGAGGGAATTATGAACAGTTCTAAATACCAGTCACTTTTGGCCTAAAACCTTCAGGCGTCTGCTAGAAAGATGAAGATGAAGAGGAATTTCACCTTTCAGCAAGACAATGACCACAAGCATACATCCAAATCAACAAAAGAATGGATTCACCAGAAGAAAATAAACATTTTGGAATGGCCCAGATAGAGCCCAGACCTAAATTTAATAGGAAATCTGCAGGGTGACCTGAAGAGGGCTGTGCACAAGAGATGCCCTCGCAGTCTGACAGATTTGGAGCACTTTTGCAAGGAAGAGTGGGCAAACATTGCCAAGTCAAGATGTGCCATGTTGATAGACTCCTACCCAAGAAGACTGAATGCTGTAATTAAATCAAAAGGTGCTTCAACAAAGTATTAGTTTAAGGGTGTGCACACTTATGCAGCCAGCTTATTGTAAATTTTTTATTTGTTATATTTTTTTCCCCCAACAGATTTGTTTGTTTTTCGATTAAGGTGACCTATAACCTGTACAATTCAAAGGTGGGAAAAGTTTTGAAATGATTTATTGTGGCCTCATTTTTTATATCACTAAAACTTGGCATTTTAAAGGGGGTGGGGTGTACATTTTTGTATCCACTGTATTAGTATACCAGCAAACAAGATCTGGAGAATGCTCTAGAGCATTATGGGAAAGCGAGTAAGCCATGAGCTAGTTGGAGACCTCAAGCTTTTGTAAATGGCCAAGCCGGAACTGAGGATCGGTTCCCGAACCCACAAGTAAAGAATGAAGGCAAGATGAACAACTCAGTAAAGATGCAATCATACCAGTAGCAGGATTTGGTCATGACAAAACTGTGTCAGAAATGAAAAGTATTAAAAATTGGAGACAGCAGTATTTGTAAAAAATGTTTATCCAAGATGCACGTGTGAGATTCAAGTTTCTGTATCCATCTGTCTTTGGAATATTTTTTTTCCCTGGAGGATCAAGGACATTTTGGGATGCAGAATAGGCTAAGGGGGAATAGTTTATCCAACAAAGAGTGAGACAGCATGCAAGAGTGCACTCTCCTCCTCATTCTTCTGACAAAGCTCATAGTGAGACTTCACCATTAAAACCTTTTCCATTGTTCCAACGAAAAATGTTTGAGAGAGATAAAGCACAGACTAAAAGAATCAGGAGTACCTTGGACATGAACCAGAGTCTGGTGCTGGGCGATGAAGATAACCAGGAAGACAACCAGCAACACTGAAATTAGTGAATAAATGGGAGACTGTACAGCGTATACCTCCCAGCCGTACTGAATTGCTCTGTTTTTACTGAGTTTTGGGGTCCAAATAATGGGGTGCCATGATTCCCGAGTGGCACCCCTTCATTTCCGATTTTTTTCCAGCTTTTTTTAAAATTTTTTTTCTTTTGCACTTTTGAGCTAACGTCATCACATGCGCAATGACACCAGCTCCATTAGCCTGTTGGAATTGAGTTGAAGGGCTCACGTGCACAGATTCCAGCTGTTTGAATGGATCTGCAAGGAAATAACTGCTGCTGCGGAGCTCTACATGACATGGAGAAAGGAGTTTATTTCTGAGTTTCTGCTTGGGATCTCCAAGGAGCTCTACACACGAAGAACATTTCTGTGACTATGAATAGAGAGAGTGAGTTATTTGTGAACAGAGAGTTCTGGTGCCCCATGGAGTTGCTTAAGCTGCACATAGTAAGTTATTTATTTAACGGTCTGGTCCTGCACCGAGTTGCTTAAGCACAGACTAGAGTGAGTTATTTATTTAACGGTCCGGAGGTTGCTTTGCTTTAGTGGCACACAGTACGGTCCTGCACAGAGTTGCTTAATCACAGTGAGTTATTTGTTAATGGTCTGGAGGTTGCTTTTGCAAAGCATGATCCAGAGGTTGCTTTTGCCTAAGCCGCCGAGTGCTGGTGTAGAATTAGTGGCATTAAGGTGATTGATCTGATTGGTGTAGCTCTGTATTCTGCAATGTTTTTTTTTTTTTTTTTTTTTTCAGAAAAATGGAAAAGCTTTGAAGTTTTGAATGACCAGGTAGATAAGTCAGGTGTGATTGCTCAGAGAGCTAGGTAGAGCTTGTACTGTGCATGTTCAGGAATATGGGTTATAAGGATATCTGGGATAGTGTTTTTGCAGCCTTGAATTTGCTCTGTTGTTCCTTCATTAAATACTTTTGTCAGACTGAAAGAACTAAACGTAGTGTTAAAGGTAGTGTTTTAATCGATCAGTTCCAGTCAGGTTTGGTGTGACTAAGAACAGTTAACTTATGATGCTTGGCAAACCCTGTTAGCTGCCTTAGTAGGTCTTTTAAGGCTACTAAAGAGTCAAGAGGATATAGATTGCTGTAACTAAGATTTTGTGAAGAATTACCCATCATCTTGATAAGTATCCAGTTTGGGTCAGTGTCAGTACTTGTGTTAGTTTTTGCAGCAGGTCTTGGTGAGGGGTTGGAGGCTTTTTCTACAAAAGTTCCTCAATCCTGCCTAGATCATGGCTTGTAGCCCTGAAATAAGTGATAGCTACAATATTAGGTGGTATCCAGGAATCATCTTTGAACCGCAGTTCTGAAATGCATAAAATTTGTGGGTGTTGTTGAGAAAGCAAGTCTAGTCAGATCATATCAAAGTAATCAGTGTATGCATGATGCTTGTACATGCCATAAGTAAACGTCTTGAAAGGTAATTAGGTAAGTAACTAAACATTTAATGAACCCATTTCCAATGAAGTTAAAAGAATTACTAAATACTTTTCAAAGGAGCTCAGGAAGCTTGTACACAAGCCTGCTAATGTTGCCTAGCAAGAGTTAAACCAAAGTACTGTGGGACAGAATAATAAAAAGAAGAAAATATGTATGTTCAGAGAGGTGTACAGTTATGTATCAATAGTCTAATAGAACACCGCAATCACATTTGCACAGGTAGGGAGAAAGAATAGTAGAGCAGTACACAGACGTCAGGGGACAAGCATACTTTTGTAAGGCACTAAAGATTAAACTGCAGCCATTTAAATCAACAGTTTCCACAAGCAAAATTAAAAGTCCTTGCATCTAAAAGGTTGGAGGTCACTTATGATTAAATGTGAAAATTTGTAGAGGACATAAATTAACATAAGCTGACTGACATTTGTCATTAATTTCATCTTCCTGTAAGATGATTTGTTTGACATTTGACAATATTTTTTTGTGATGCAGCTAGCCTACATGGAGTGAATTACAAAGCAGTGCAAAGATCAGATACAGAATTAAAGGCAGTAGAAAGCATTCAGTGCTAATTGGTAGCAGAAACAATGCACCTTCTATAAAGAGGAGCATGGCATTCAACCTTCTTACAGTAGTTTTAACCTCATAAATCATTGTATAGTCTTACTCTACTAATACTTTGAGTACACAAAAACAATGAGTAAAAAGGTCACACAGGAAAGCCAATTGTTTAAAAACACAAAAAGAAAAATCTAGCAAAGCTAAACTTTCCACTGTGTGATATGGTGTGTGTGTGTTTGTGAGTGTGTGTGTAAGTAGACTTTTATCATGGAAATGTTCTGAATAGGGCAGTTTTGTCATTATTGGTTCATGCATTTTGTTTCATTGCCTACTGGAAAAATGTTTAAACAGTAAATTTAAAATGCGCTCTAACTTAAGTCTAACAAGTGTGCTGTATTATACAAGGAATATAATTTAATAAAGTCAGGAAGGTGCATCAAAGAACACATGAATGTTTCTTGCTTTGTGTGCAAGGGGCCTATGATTTGAAAACAGCCCAAAGATAATCTTTATCCACCACACTGACCAGATGCATTTTCTTTGGATGTGGTGTGGGTTTCAACACTGTTTTAATGAATTTGAGTTTCAAGGGCAGAGAAGTTTTAATGCCAAGTCTGTTTTCATTGTGAGACAGTATTGCTTTGTTTAGCAGGTATCTGTTAATGTTTGTGCATTGTGCTATAAAATGTAAAAATAAAATCCAAGTAATCATTGTAGAAATAAAGCAGTATGTATGCACACATTAGTGTTTATGGTAAATGGGGTGAAATAGCCAGGTAATGGGCCATTGGAATGGCTGCAGGGGAACTCTGGTGCTATATTTTGGTTTTGTTCAGCTTGCGTTTGAAAGTTGGTATCCCACAATTCCATTGGAGTGGGCGGGATTGTGTAATTATGTATGCAAATTTTATGTTAATCAGTGTACAGATTTGTACCCATTTTTCGTGGGCCTTGTCCAGATTTTTGATGTTTCCAGGTTGAGAGGTATGATAGTGTCAGTAACATTTGTGAAATATATCTGTGCAAGAAAAACTAGCTGAGAAATACTGGAATTTTGTTGACTTTGTTTAACTTGTAAACCATATACCCTACTTTAAGTGTGTGCATGATGTGGTGGATTCTGGCATCCGACAGACAACTAACCTTGACTTCTTGTCGAGCCTGGTGAGGTGTGTATCCCAATTGAGTCACCAATGACTAGTATGTTTGGTTTATTGTTATGCCTTATGGGCTGTGTTGGTTTATTTTTATAATTTATGGGCTGTGCTTGTGTGTGTTTTCTGCTGTGTATGATGTGTTTTTTATTGTGTGTGGAATGTTTGTGAGTGTCGTTTGGAGGTCTCTAATGTTTAGGCAAGTTTTTATTGAGGACCTCTGCACAGGTGGGTATGTGTTGTACTTGGCTATGTGATGAGTGGTGTGGTGTTTCGGCAATCTCTTCTTTGCCAGGAGTACTGACTGTGCATGAGAGAGCATGGATTACAAGTTACTGATGTAGATACATTTCTTGCAAGTAGAAGAATTATGTGCTAGGAGAAGAGGGTTGTCAGTGAGCATGGGGCAGTTGCTACACTGTCTCAGTATGTCCATGTTAATCAGACTGGTAGGCAAAACTGATGGGAATTGTCCAGACAGTGTTCTGAATACTTGGGCAGACTTATGGAAAGAGGGTTGTGATAAAGGTTTGCTCACAAGAGTATAGACCACAAAAACCTTCTTAAATGTGAAGTAACTGGCCTGAAGCCCAAGTGCTAAAACCAAAACTAAGATGCTTAGAATAACAGATAAAGTTAATCAGGGTACTAAGAAGCAGTAATAAATACATCAGAGTAAAAGCACTTGAACACTTGAGCATGCAAGCAAAGCAAAATAAGGTAATAAAGTAGGAAGAACACAATTACAATAAAAGCAGCTGAGTAAATTGTATTTTTTTTCCTTAGTGGAGAGGGAGGAAGCAGAAGATAATTCAAGATTAAGAAACTAAGGGGGTTGGCCTTCCCAAATGCTATTTCTGTGCGCAGTAGACTTAGCTGATGAGATTGGACTGGGAGGAGTGTCCAAAATCAAAGAAGCAAGGGAGTAGTCCTTCCCAAGTGATCTCACTGTACTCAGTTGAGTGAGCAAATGAGATGGACTGGGAGGAGTGTCCAAAATCACATTTACAGCAGAGGTGGGCAATTCCAAAACCACCAAGTTTAAGAATACAACAGTTGAGTGGTAGGGTGGGAAAAACTAAATGCAGACAGGGACCAGCCAAATTCAATGAAGCAAACAAAAAAAAATGCAGTACAGTTTTGCTAACTGTCACTAAAACAGATCAAGTGCAAAAAAAGTATACCCTTATCAGCTTTGTATATCCAGATGGCTATATAATCCACCACAGCCAGCTAATCAGCTTTGCAGCTGTGCACAATTTCAATGAAATATAACTCTTTGTGCGAGAGGTAGAGGGAGTTGGGAGGGTGACCTAATGGTAAAAGTGTTTGCCTTACAAACACAAGGTGCAGGAGTTGAGTCTCACAAGGGATAACTGGTTTGGCTTAAAAATGGCTCACAAGGGCAGTTAGCCTAGTACTAACCTATGAACCTATAACAGTAGTATAAAAGACAAGATAGACCATTAGGTGATCAGATAAACAGAGGTGTTTACCAGTAGCTTACACCTTGGATATAAAATACAGACAGGGACCGGCCAAATTCAATGAAGCAAATAAAAAATGTAGTACAGTTTTAACTATCATTGAAACAGGTCAAGTGCAAAAAATATATACTTATATCAGCTTGGTATATCCAGCTGGTTATAGAATCCACCACAGCCAGCTAAGCATCTCTGCAACTGCAGATGAGACATAAAAGCTACGAGAACCTTTAACATTATTTTCTAGTGTTGTTCCTATATGTTCCTGGAAGCACTTCTTAATAAACATTATGCAGTTATTGCTCTCTAACTTTTCAGGTATTTCAACAAATCTAATAACTTTTTTCATGTTGATCACTACTACAGTAGTCTAAGCTATATGGGTTATATCCTGCAAGGATATACCAGCTGGCCAGCTTCCAAAACTTCAGGGCACCTTCCATGCACCCAAACCAGTCTTCAGATTTTTTATTCAGACTCAAAGGAAAGCTCGGTTTCTGATCATCCCTCTTGAGGGTTGTCTTTCATTCTCTGAGATTATTGCCAGAATGGCTTGGTGTGTTCAGTGGGAGAACCCTGGCGTTTTTCAGTCCCTCAGAAAATACTATGAGCTGTTACAGAAAGAATTTTCAGAACCTTCGCCTATTCCTCCAGTTCTGTCAGGATTGGAGGATGTGTGTGTTACTGCCTGAAATTTTCCTGACAGTCAGCCAGCTGCCCCTAGAGGATGCATAAAATTCCTCAACCTTTTAAGGTTTTTATACACTGTTCTCAAATCTGGCCCAGTAGCTATAGCAGCTGCTGCCAAACATTTGGCTAATTCCACTCCTACTCCATTTGATAAGGATGGAAAGATTATTGATAAGTATGGGGAAAAGTGTACACTTCTGCAACTTGGATTTTTAGAATTTTGAAACGTTAGGCTCGTATGTAAAGATTTGTTCTGACTAACTGTTAAAGTATTACAAACGATTTGTTTGCTGTTTCTTCATGTGAGGAAAGGTCTGCCTTGGATAATTTAGTTTCTTGTATTGTACAGGTCACTGCTCATTGTCTACAGGGTGTGTATGATTTAGTTGATACTTTTTCAAGGGATTTAGCCATTGGTATGGTGTTGAGGAGGTTTGCCTGATTGCATTCTCAGAACCTCTCAGATGATGATAAAAATCAGATCTCCTTCAGATAGACTTCGTTTTTGGCCCCTCTGCTGTAGAGGTGATAAAATGTGTAATGAGAAGGGTAAGTTGATACAGGGAATCTCTAAGATTTTTTCAGCTCTCTTTTTCCAAATTTTATAAGGAATTCTCTAACCTTTCATCCAGTTTTGGCAAAAAACAAAAACACAGCAAAATGCAGGAAACATGATTAGGAAGAAATGGTAAGAGGTTTCTAAATAATTGCCCCCCCCCCCCCCAACCAAGGACAGTTCCAACAAGTTAGAATGACTGTTTCAGGGACCTTGTAACCCCTTCCCACCCTGGCAGTCCCTTTTCCCTTCCAGAAAGTTTGAATCTCATTTTTTCGCTTTGGCAACAGATATAAATAGACCATTCGTTAAGTTTACAGATGGCAGTGGGAGGAATTTCCTCCTTTCCCAGGAGTAACCCCCTCATCCACCATACCTGACTATTTTATTTTCAGCTGTCCATCACATACTGCCCGAAGGAGTGGTAAATCAGATGTTCATAGTGTTTCACTGTTGCAGTCATTACTCTTGGGTTATCCTGCTGGCAGGCTACCCGCAGTTGGCCAGAATTCCAAAGTCTAGGTCCGGCGTCGGTTGCTGTCGCCTCTTCCCTGACGGCAGTGCGCCAGAGGTATAAAAGATGCAGCCAACGCCATTTTCTTCATTCTTGCTTGCTGCACGGTGCCCGAAGCAAAAGCAGTTTGCAAGTGCCGGTCGGCCGACTCCTGAGATTTTCAAATCTGAATTTCAGAACTGAAGTCTTCATTAAAGCTAAGTACCCCATTGGGGAAACTTTTTTTTCTTGCTCCAGACCGATGTCAGAAAAAGTTAACAATTGCATTTCTTGTGGGAAGCAAATACCTCATAAGGATTTTCACTCTTATATTCCTTGCCTAGGCCCTGATCACAATGTTGCTAGCTGTCGCTTTTGTGCTAGATTCAACCAACGCACTATCAAGCGTCTGTTTGATTTTGCATTTCATTACTTTGGCCGAAGATTTAATTATATAATGCCGGCAGAACAGCCGTCAACCGGAGTTTACAAAAAACGCAAGGGCAAGGATAGGCATCCGAGGTCCAAAACCGACGAAGCTTCTTCTAGGCCAGTCGCCGATTCTCAGTGAGGTGCTTTCGCAGCCCATGGCGCCCGCTACCTCAGAGCCACAGGCCGCTACCGACTCCCACGTGGAGCCGACTGGGCCTCTGGAAACTCAAGGTATTGGACACTCTGAAATCAATCCCTCAGATGGGTCTGGAGCCGCTGAGCAGGCATCGGCTTCTGAGGGTGTCTTCAGACCTACACAACTATATGTTAAGCCATCTTCAGCTTCAAAGACAAAGACTAAAGACAAAGAAACAAGTACAGCATTCTCCTATTCAGACTTCCATGCCTAAAAAACAGATGCTCAAAATGGCCGAAGACCTAATTACTTTGATCAGGGGCTCCCATCCCCCTCCTGATAAGAGGCCTAGGCAAGAGACAGAGTATGATTCTTCTGATCAGCTATCTATTTCCTCTGATTCCTCTTCTGAACAGGATTACTCCATGCTTCCCTATGAGGATTCTGATGCTGAAGAATCCATTCCTTCAACCTCTCCTCCTGAGGGCTATTCTTTTGGTGAAACACTGCATACTATGAGGGGACTATTCTTTTGGGGAAACACTGCATACTATGAGGGAGCATTTCCACTGGGAGAGCCAAGATTATTCTGAGCCTAAGAAAAGGCTCAGAGACTTCCTGCTTCTTCCTTAGCACAGACCCCTTGCTATTCCACCTGTTTTAGACATTGTAGATGTATTTTCAGAGACTGGACTGTCCCCTGACTCTCTGCCCCCTGCTAAGCCAGACAGATACTACAGGGTCCCGGATTCTCATAAATTCCTATATAAAAACCCTGCAGCGGACCCAGAAACTATATCTCAGGGTCCCAAGGGAGTTAAAGCTTCCACTGCAAAAAACCCTGTCCCCTCTGATAGGGATTCTAGGGCTCTAGACAGAGGGGGGGGGGGGAGTCTACACTTCTGCCATCCTGGCTGTAAGGGCTTTAAATTGTCAATTTCATATGCTTAAATATCAGCAATATTTTAATGTCACTACTTAAACAAAAAATGTTGACAAATACTGAATGTTCAGAGAACAAGGAATTGCAGGATTTATTGCATGCAACTGAACAAGTGGGAAAGCATACTTTGCAATGTGGTTATGATTCACTGGAGGCCTCTTGCAGGGCCGCTGTTACAGGTTCTGTTATTAGAAGGCATGCTTGGTTAAAAGAACAACATCTGCCTGATCATGTTAAAGCAAAATTATTAGATGCTCCATTACAGCATGATACTTTGTTTGGTACTAAAGCAGAAGAGGTGTTGAAAAAAATGGAGGATAAAGCAAAATCCATGCAGACAGTCAAGGATTTCTTACAGGTACAGCCACCCAGGTTTAGCAGGAACTGGCCTTCTAAAAATTGGTCCTTTCCAGTCTCAGACAGACCACAAAGAGGCAGATACAGGCGTCCCAGAGGCAGATCTCAGCCCCAAGGCTCATACAGACCTAAACAATGGGGTGCTCCTACCTCCAAAAGCAGAGAAGACAAATCACAGCCTTACAGGAAACAATCCCAATGACTTTCATCTACCAGTTCCAAGCAGTTTTCTTTTGGCAGCCCCCTTAGGGGGGAAAACTAGCACTTTTTTCATCAAACTGGCAAATGGTTACCCAAGACAAATGGGTTCTGAACATAGTGTCCCAAGGCTACAGGTTCCATTTTCACACACCACCAAGGTCATAGGGCATGCCAGACTTGCCACACAATCAATGGGCAGAGGCACAAAAACAAATTACAGCCGTCATGGACATGAGGGCCATTCAGCAAGTACCACAACAAGAGCAGGGGCAAGGATTTTACTCCAGATTTTTCCTAGTACCCAGGAAGGATAAAACCTGGAGACCAATTCTGGACCTGTCTATACTAAATACGTTTCTGGAAGTTCCAAAATTCAAGATGTTGACTCTACAGCAGCTGCTACCCATGCTGGGCAAGAGGGCTTGGCTCGTAACTTTGGACCTAAAAGAGGCATACCTGCATGACCCAATCAGACAATCTTGCAGAAGATACCTCGGATTCATAGCTGGCTCAATGCATTACCAATTCTCTGCACTGCCCTTTGGCTTATCTACTGTGCCCAGGGTCTTTACAAAATGCCTGGCACCAGTAATTGTGTTTTGCAGACAAAAAGGAATTCAAATATATCCCTACTTGGACAACTGCCTAATTCAAGCAGAGAACAAAGACACTCTTCTACAGCATCTGGCGTTTGTAAAAACATTACTAATTGGCCTAGGGTACACAGTAAACGAAAAAAAATCAAAACTAGTGCCCTCTCAAGAGATACTATTCCTGGGTGCAAGCTTAAATACAACTGCCCAGATGGCTTATCTCACGCCAGACAAGCAAAAACAACTGACTACTTACTTCAAGAAATTGGCAACAAAAACCCACTTATCTGCAAGACAAATCCTGCAGGCCTTGGGTTTCATGGCATCCTGCATTCTACTAATTCCATATGCCAGACTGCATATGAGGAAACTACAATGGTATCTGAAAAGTGTTTGGACTCAGCATTGCCACAGCCTGGAGACCGTAATTGCACTCATTCCCTGCCTACAACAGGAGTTTTGATGGTGGGCAGAAGCCTGTCACCACAACAAGGGTCTGCCATTCAGTTTACCCACAGCCAGACAGACACTGACAACGGATGCATCAGATTATGCCTGGGGGGGGCCCATATGGCAGGAAAATGTATTCAGGGCACATGGCCTGCAAACCAGATGCATCTTCACATCAATCAAAAAGAGATGCTAGCTGTTCAAAATACCCTGACAGCTTTCAAGGACCTGCTTCATCCAGGACGATTACTGATAAAGACAGACAACACTACGGTCATGTGGTACATAAACAAGCAGGGAGGTACTCATTCCTACCACCTCTGCAGACAAGCAATGCCCTATGGGACACAGCATTGGCTTTTCAAGTTCACCTGCAAGCTCAATTCCTGCCAGGAAAAACAAATACTCTGGCAGACGAACTAAGCAGAAATCTCATGGATCCCCGCAAATGGAAATTGGATCCGCAAGTCTTCAGGATGATAAGGAAAATGGGGATGCCCAGACATAGATCTATTTGCCTCCCCTCACAACTGTCAACTGCTGAGATTTTGCACAAGGATTTACCACAAGCAAGCATGGAAAGTGGACACCCTATCATTCAGCTGGAAAAAATTTAACAGTATATGCTTTTCCTCCACTGCCTCTCCTTCCCAGAGTACTCCTAAAGGTTAGACAAGAGAAGCCAAAAATTATTCTGATTGCACCAGACTGGCCACGCCAGCACTGGTACCCAATCCTAAAGAGCTTGTCTCAAGGTCCAGCATGGATATTGCCTCAAACGTCTCACTTGCTGACCCAACAAAACAATCAGATCCTGCACAGCCAACTCAGGACCTTCAATCTGGTAGCATGACGGATAATGTAGCCATTCAGAAAACTCCTCTTTCAAAAGCTGTTATGGATGTTATCTTGGAGGCTAGGAGGCCCAGTACCAGAAAATCTTATACAGAAAAATGGAAGAGATTCTGTGCTTGAAACCAGGAACAAGGCATTGACACATCTGTATCAAATATTCCTCAGATTTTACAATACCTAACTGAGATGCTGAACAAAGGCCTTTCTTTCTCATCAATTAAGATTCATGCCTCTGCCATTTCTGCACATTACAATACGGAACCACCTATCTTTTCTTATCCTTTAATAAGGCAGTACCTCAGAGGGGCCAAAACCATTAGGCCTCCAAGGAGAGCACCAGCCTGGGACCTCAATTATGTTTTGGAAAAACTCGCACTCCCTCCTTTCAAGCAAGCATCAACAGTGGAAATTAAATTCTTATCCTGGAAAACCGCTCTGCTCCTAGCCATAACCTCTGCAAGACGAGTCTCGGAGTTACAAGCACTCATGGCTGTGGAACCTTTCATCATTTTTCATCCAGACAGGGTTTCTCTGAGGACAAACCCTACATTTATGCCTAAGGTGGTGTCCAGTGTGGCCCTCAGTCAAACCATTCACTTGCCTACCTTTTACCCAAATCCACAGAACAAGGGTGAGAAAATTCTGCATTCTTCGGACATGCACAGGCAGTTACGCTTCTACCTGGACAGAACTAAAGCTTTCAGAAAGACTGAGCAACTTTTAGTGTCATATGCTGCTGGATCACAAGGAAAGGCCATCTCAAAACAGGCCATTTCTAAATGGATAGGCCATTGCATCCATTTTTGCTATTCTCAACATGGCAAATCAGTGCCTAAGGTCATTAGGCCCCATTCCACCAGAGCAGCAGCCACTTCAGCAGCCTTCCTCAGAGGAGTACCAGCCAAAGAAATTTTAGAGGCTGCAACTTGGAGTTCAGTGCACACCTTTACAAAGCACTACCACTTGCCTCTCTACGTCCAGAGCAGGCTTCGCCACTGCAGTTCTGCAGGGCCTCATAGCCTCTCCTAATCCTATTTAGCCCAGCCAACCATCCTCAGCTTTGGGATTCAACCCAAGAGTAATGACTGCAACAGTGAAACATGATGAACATGTACAGTTGTGTACCTACCATAAATGTAGATGTTCGAGTGTATTCACTGTTGCAGTCCAGGTTACCCACCCACCACCCCCCTTCTCTTTGCTGGGATTTATCTGCACTTCTCTGTCCTATACAACCTTTTTGGTGTATTTGCTTGTAGATGAAGGAAGTGTTGTTCGTGTGCATGCATTTCTTATTGCTATATTTTTCAGCCTACCTATTTGGGGCACCTGACATCTGGGGCAAGAAAAACTGAAGAAAAGGAATGCTGCATCTTTTATACCCCTGGCGCACTGACGTCAGGGAAGAGGCAACAGCAACCAACGCCGGACCTAGACTTTGGAATTCTGGCCGACTGCGGGTAGCCTGCCAGCAGGATAACCCAAGAGAAATGACTGCAACAGTGAATACACTCGAACATCTACATTTATGGTAGGTTCACAACTGTACTTTCCTCCTTCCCAAGTGGGAAAGGATAATTATAGTGTTAAAGAAAGAAAATGCTTGGAGACCACTTCTGCATCTTTCTTTCCTAAACATGGTTGTGATGGTGCCCAAGTTTAAAATGGTGTCACTTAACAACCCGTTACTAATACTGCACCATTCAAGTTTCCTAGTAATACTAGATTTAAAAGATGCTTATCACATCCCTATTCATTGAGACTTCAGGTGTTTCTTATGGTTCATAGAAGGTTACTAGGCTAGTGGCTCTAGAGCCTTTATAAAGCCTAACCATGTTATCCCATTTGTTCTTTTTTTGGTAGTTCACAAAACGAGTTTATGAACAGAGCGGGTCTGTGATCAACACCGGCTACCCCTGTCCATGAAGAACATGGATGCCATCCCAGGGGTGAATTTGTGATCTCCCACCCAATTCTCTAGGTTGCATTTGAATAGGGCCAGTGAGGCGGTATGTTTTACATGAATAGGGAGTCTATTCCAGAGAAGCGTCAGTCTCTGAAAAACATATCTGTGTCTCCAGCATATGTTAATGTCACAAGCTAGATGGAGATCCTGGGTCTATATCACCTTATCGAATGGTGAAAATATCGAATGTTCACGAGAATGAACTTGCTATTGTGGGGGCTGCACCCCCCACACCCCCCGCTAAATATATATTCCAACTCCAAGGTCGCACTACAGTGAAGAAAGGGCAAATATCCCAATCCTCACTGTACTGCGACCCCAAAAACACAAGTTTGTTCTCGTGAACTTTCGATATTATCACCGTTCGGCATTTTCAACATTCGATATGGTGATACAGACCTGGAGATCCCTAGAGCAAGTGACTCTTGAGCCATTTGACTTGCAGATGTCTAGCATTTCCATTGGGGCAGGTTTGGAGATTGCCTTACAGGCTATGCAGAAGTCACCTCTCAGCAGCCTATAAGATGTAGAGTAAAGCGACAGGGCTTTCAGCCTGTCCACTTAGGCCATGGTTTGGAGTCCCTATATTTTCTTAGTGAGAAACCTCTGAGGTCTGTCCAGCTGCTGAAGGTGTCTGGTGAGGTACATGCAAAAGCGTGCATTGTACTGTATTAGTGGTTTGATGAGGGGTGAGTACAGTGGAGTTATAACATCCCTTGACCTGGATGTTATGCCCTTGCTTATGAGGTGCCCTGTGGAAACTTGGTGGTCAACGTTCATATTTCTGTTAACATGTGTTCCCAAGTCTCGCACCACTGTGTTGGAACTCAGGGGGGGTACTGTCAGTAATGTAATTTGTAGGGAATTCTGTTTTGCAAACGTAATAATGCAGTTTTTTTGTGTTTCTGGATCATGTTTTCAATTCCCTGCCTTGCCCTTTGGACCATCCACTGCACCAAGGGTGTTTATAGTGTCTAGCTCCAGTTACAGCTCATTGAAAGCTATAGGGTATCCACATTTTTCCATATTTAGACAACTTGCTTATCTTTCAGAGAGCCTTACAAGATGTTGAGAATCTCTCACTTGGGTGAGAGATCACTTACACAGACTGGGATTCCAAGAGAACATTCAAAAGTCTTTTTTGACTTTGTTCACACAGGAAGTTAGACACCTCGGATCAAAGAACATTTCTTATACAGAAGAAAAATAGATCTATATCTAGATTTGTTTCTAAGGTTTTACACTCAGACTTTGGTCACTGCAAGGGAATACTTCAGGATTTTAGGTCTCATGACATTTGTGGTTCTCATGATAACCCTGGCAAGACTCCACATGAGAAAGATACACTATCTGAAGTCTCTTTGGTCCCAGCACCAACATCCCTTGCCTTTTCAAATTCCAGTGCTGGAGTTTGACAGAAGACAAATCAGTTGGCGGAGACAGCAAATATCCTTAAATCCAGGTCTCTTCTTCTCCTTCCCTGTTCCAAAGCAGTCAGTCACCACAGACGCCTGAGACTTTGCTTGTGGAGTAATTTCAGGTGGGGTAAAAGTGCATGGTTCTTGCTCTCTGCTATGTAACACTTGAAGTTATGTAGACCTTTAAGCCCCATTTTACTTGTCTTCCATAATCTGGCCATAATGTACTGGGTAACAACCAATGGTGGTGTACTGAAGTGATCTTAAACATGCTGTACTAACTCCGTTCCTATTACAAAGTATAAGGCATGGATAACTGTCAGAACTTTGAGTAGTAGTTTCCTGTTACTGACATATGTATCAGCCTTGATTCTGAGAGTACATTAGCCATACCTAGCCTATGGAATAAAGAGCAGGTCTGGGGTAAAAGTACCAAAAAAAAAAAAAAAAAAAAAAAAGAGGCGGTGAAATAGAATTTGCTGGAATTTGAGGGACTCTGAACAGAATTTAACTTTTTCAGTCACTTGAAGGCCTTGGTGTTCCTATTTATTGTTATGGAAAAAATGGGGACAGACATAGGAAAAAGATGCTAGCTTAAGAGCATGTGGATGCCTTTAAGCTTGGAGTGTAGATTTATATAAACAGGACTACCGCACCATCCCAAGATAAAGCATTGTAACATGTTAAGAGCTGTTAGTATATTACGAGTAATTGTGTTCTGCCTGCCTGTGGGGAAAGAAGGTAGCTTTCTTGGAACTGAGTGTGTATATGTTACATGTTAGCATTAGTAGTGAAGATATTGTGCCGAAGAAACTTTACCATGTTCAGCTCACATTTTTGTTCCAAAAATACTTCACCTTGGTAATGTGATCATTATCATGAGGAGCATTTGGAATCTTTGCACAATTTTTTTTTCAGTTTAAAAATATTAGTGGTTATAGCTGCTACAAATGCAACATAAAGCAAAATTCTGAAATGCTTAAATTTTGTTATAAACTTTAACATCCCAGTCACTTCGGCCAACTTTTGCTCAGTAATCTCTCTTCCTGCATCCCTAGCCCTCTGTTTCCTCATCTTCCTTGTTGTATTTTCTTTCCTACTTCCAAGGACTTTTTTTTAGAGTGTAAATAACATTGCCTTACTTGTTCTGCTGTATCCTGAATACTACTACATAATCTTCACCAACTCTGACATTGGTTTCTTCTGTCTTCAGTTTTTCTACAACCTCCAGATATTCCTATCTTAGATTTTCTTCTCTAGGTAAACTTCTCTTATTTCATCCAGTTGCTTAACTTATCTGAAAATAGCTGAGACCAATATTTCACTTTATTCTGTTTCTCCACCTCCATAAGGCAGTTTGAGTTAGTCTGTCCCCATCCTTCCCCCACCCATTTGGTAATAATTCTTGCCTCCAGCTCTTCACTTCCTCCTGTTATAATAATACTTTCTATAGTCACTGGAGTTTCTTCAATGCATAAGGGCTCAATTGTTTCTTTGGCACTTCCATTATAAGCTCCACTGTATCCTTCACCTTCCCCAGTCCCATATTTTTTCTCTTTGATTGAAGATTTTCATTCCAGTTTATTTTGGCTGAAATAGTCTAAGTATTAATGAGTTGTTTGTTAATGTCAGGGATGCCAACTTCCCCTTGTCTGTCATCATGACTGCATATTCCCATACCAGTCTGGGTTTTTCACCAGTCCAGAGGAATTGACATCAACTGCTTTATTTCTTTCAAGTGAGATTCTTGGGGAAGCCACCAAAACATTTGGCCAGGGTCTAACTGTGGGAGAAAATGTGATTGTTATACTTAGGACTTTCAGATGTAGTTCTTGGTGTATTTTCATCCATTTCAAAATCCTATCCTAAACTTTCACTAATGTTTTCTCAAATTCCTTACTTGGGGATTCTTCTACTGTCTTACGCAACCAAATACCTAGGTAGCAGATTATAGCATCCCTGTAAGAAGTTATATTCCTTTCCCAGTTGACCTACCGGTTCAGAATTTATAGTTAGGTTTTGTGATTTGTCCAGGTTAATTTTGTACCATGATGTAATCCTAAATTCTTCCAGTGTCCCGCCCCCACAGAGACTACTTATACTGAGGGGAAGATGGTGCCACTAGAATATCATCTACAAATAACATAACCTTTTTTGAATTCTCCTATCATCCATATCCACTGCTATATGAACTATGAATTTATATTGGTAGCAACTCTAAATTTAGTGCAAATAATAGAGGGACAACAGGCAACTTTGCCTTGTTTTTCCTGTATTACAGAAACTTCTCAGGGTCTTGTAGTGTTAATTTTACACTGACTCTAGAATCACAGTAGTGTCTTTCTGTTAGACTTCCCAGCTCTGGGGGAACTTCATATGTGAAGTTGTTCAATCTCACCGTTCATTGTTCACTGATGGGTTCGGAGCCGATCCCTCAGCTCTGACACAGCCATTAGCAAGCTCAAGGTTTATCAGTTGCTCGAGACCAAGTCCCTTATCCCACAATGCACTGCTGGAATTACCTCAGATCTAGTTTGCCGTGGCATGGATCTCGGTGGTTCCAGCTTGCTCGAGCCTAAATCTTCATAGATTATTAAAAAAAAAATCGCAAGTTTTCTGTCTTTTCTTCTGTTAGAAAAATATATACTTATAGTTCACTTGTTAGGATAACTTTTATAGCCCCCTTCCCTGTTAATACTATATTTGGTGTGTTTTTCATAGTGGCCTCGTGTTGGCCTACTTCTGGTAGTAGTGTCTATTGGTAGTTAGATTAGAGTTTTAGTATTAGAGTGCTTAATACTATTTAGCTAATTTTTGGCCCCCTTTTCTTTTGGGCCATTGTTTCAGTGTTTATTGGTGGTTGTATTCCTATCACTACTAGCTAGCCTTTGGCTTCGTTATTGTGGATAGTGGTTTTAGTTATTGGACATGTCTGAGGAAAAACAAAAGCATCCAAAGTCTGGGTTGAAAAAATGCCCAGACTGCAGACAAAAGATGTCTGTTACTGATACTTATGTGCAATGTGTATACTGTCTAGGAGCTCTTCACTTGCAAGAGTCATGCAGCATATGTCACTCCTTTTCTTCCAGGGTTACATTAGAAAGGAAGAGGAAATTAGTGGATAGGAGTTTATTAAAGCACCCTTTTGTTGAGGCGTTGAGTGACCAGGATGGGGCCAGTAAGTCCTCTCGTTCTTCCCAATCCTCAGGAGACTCAAAAGCCACAAAAAAATCTAAGAATGAGGATGCTGGATCATTGGCACCACAGTTCTCGGAGCCGAGTGTCCCTTCTTCTCGGATCCGGTCCACTGTTCTGGAGCCGGTATCAGAGTTGCCATCGTCTCCTATTCTCCAGTCTGCACCGTCGGTGCACTCGTCTAGGTCCTCTGTTAGTCTTTCTGATCTGGACATGGACCGACTGGTACAGAAGCTGTTAAGGGCACCAGGCCTAGCTAAATTGCTGTCGGCTCCAACCCTAGCGTCGGAACCGAAGACCATTACCCCGGAATTGACTGCTCCTCCTCAGAGTCATACTGAGCTTTTGGATCCGGAGGAGGCTGACCTGATGATCGAAGAGCCCTTGGAGCCGACACCTATTCCAGTGTTGTCGGCTCCATCTGCTCGGACGTCCTCGGCTCCGACTGGGGACTCTAGGAGCCAGCATTCTCCTTTCGGGTCTGGGGAGGGTAGTCGCACCGACTTGTCTGTGCCGACTCTTCCTCTCGGGGCTTTGGCTCAGATGAGGTCGGCTCCTACCTTGGGCTCGGAGCCCACGGCTTCCGTGCGGGAGGATCTTGAGGTTCTTTCAGGTCCTTCGACTCCTTCCCATCAGAGCCGTGATGCCTCTGAAGCCATGAGGCGAGTATTGCCTCCTAAGACTTCCTCGACATCAGGGTTGGTCTCTTCTTCCCCTAAGGCACCTGTGTCCACTTCTGTTTCCATCGGCTCCAAGTGTAGAGACCCTGAGCCTCAAGTAGCCCCACTGGGCACTCCCTGCTCTTCTGAGACTTCCCCGGACGTTCCCGCTGAGGAGTTTCCCAGAAAGAGTGTGTGCAAGAGGAGGCACCTGGACTCCCCACAGGAGTCTTTGACATCTGACACTGACTTAGATGAGTCAGAAGGGTCCCCCCAATCCCCCTCTGAGGATATCTCCTTTGTAGAGATACTTGAGATCCTTAGGCAGAGGGGTGATTGGCATTCCAAAAACCCTACTGAGGATGAGTCAGTTCTCCTGAAGGCTTTCGGTTCTTAACCTTCCACCTCTTGGGTTTCTCTGCCCTATGATGAGCTTATGGACCTGGTGTCTCGTAGGGCGTGGGAGTCACCGGAATCTATGGAACCTGTCCCTAGGAGGCGTAACAAGTTAATTTCTTCCCCCGTAGATAAGTCCTTTTTGACCAAGGGAGTCCCTGTTGATGCCATTGTGGTGGTGGTGGCGGCAGCCACCAAAAAGGAAATGTCTGACATGTCCTAGTCTATCCATCCTCCTAACAGAGAGTCTAGGATTATGAATAGATATGGGAAACGCATGTTTAGTTCAGCGACTTTCACACTTAGATCACTGAACTATTTGACCCATTTTACCAGACTGCAGAGAGATCTCCTTAAGGAGTTAGGAGATACTCTTCAGGGTACAGTAGCTGCCGGTGCTTCCGACAAAGTTGCTACCATAAATTCAATTGTAAACTCGTCCATGCGTCTCATATCGTATGCAGCTGATGGTGCTATTAGGGCGGCGGGTACAGGAGTTTCACTGCGTAGACACTCCTGGATGCGCCTCTGTTCTTTCGTAGAGCCTTTCAAGTCTTCATTTGTGAATACCCCGTTTGACGGCTCATCTCTATTTGGACCTAAAGTAAAGGAAACATTGACCAGGTGTGAGCAAGAGGGAAAGATTCTGTTTGCCATAGGAGTCCATTTTTCCACCTCTACTCGGCCTTATCCAGGGGCCAAAGGGGAGGGAAGATGTGGTTCCGAAAAGACCAAGGAGCCTTTCAGGACACACGTGGTGAAACCCCCTCAAGGGGCAGAGGAGGGGGTTATAATGTAAGATGCCACCCTCGCAGCAGAGGGGGTCCGCAACAGCAGGGTGACAGAGATAATTTCTCTGGTTAGCCCTACCAGCGCTCCTGAGCGGAGGCCCGACTGTCCTGCTCTGGAGGCAGTCAGGGGTCACTTATCTTTGTACACAGAAGCCTGGCTGGACATAAAAGACAGATGGGTACAAAGTATCGTTTCCAGAGGGTATCTCATACCGTTCTCCTCTCCTCCCACTTCCGTCAGGAGAATCCTGGACGTTTCACCCAGTCACAGGGAATAAGCAACTATAGAGGTCCATCCAGCCAGTCCCAGCAGACCAAACAGGATTCGGAACTTATTCAAGATTCTTTTTGGTTCCAAAGAAAACGTGACTTGGAGACCCATTTTGGACCTCAGCAGACTCAACCAATTTGTCAAGAAAGAGAAGTTCCGGATGGTCACGCTTCAGTCCATACTTCCCTTTTTAGGGAAAGACAATTGGATGTGCTCAATCGACTTCAAGGATGCGTACTACCGCATAAAGATGGCCAGGTCATCCAGAGATCATCTGCATTTCTGGCTGGAAGCCAATCACTATCAATTCCGAGCCCTGCCCTTTGGTCTCACTACAGCCCCCAGAGTGTTCACCAAATGTATGGCAGTGGTCACAGCTCACCTGAGGCATCTAGGATTCCACGTGTTTCAGTACCTAGACGATTGGCTCCTTACCTCCACCACCAGGCATCAACTGATTTGGGCAAGAGAATCCACTCTGACACTCTGCAACCACTTAGGCATTACTTTCAACTTAGAAAAGTCTGCCCTGTCGCCATCGCAGCATATCGTTTTTACCGGGGCAAAGTTAGACACTTCAACCACCACTCTACGTCTACCATTCGAGAGGGTCTCACTTCTTCGCCAACATGTCAGCTCACTGGTGTCGAAAGACAGAGCTCCAGCAAAGGTCTTAAAAGTACTGGGTTTGATGGCAGCAGCAATCTTAGCCATACCATTAGAAAGGGTGCATATGTGGATTCTTCAATGGGTACTATTCACTCAATGGTCTTATCAGGGACTTCTACTGAAGCATATGATTGTGATAAATTCTTGCAAGAGAGACGTTCAGTGGTGGTTGACATTGATTCATGTCACAATAGGATGTCCATTTGTACTACCCCGCCGATAGCCACTGTGACCACGGACGTTTCCCTGATAGGGTGTGTGTGGGGGGGTCATTTTCAGGGAAAGACTGCCCAAGGCACATGGACGGATCAAGAATCACATCTGCATATCAATGTTCTAGAGATGAGAGCAGTACTTCTGGCATTGCAGTACTTTCAGGACTCTCTTCCTCTAGGGACAATTGCAATTCAGACAGACAGCATGTCAGTGGTCTGGTATTTGAACAAACAGGGCGGGACCAAGTCTTACCCTCTTTGCCGAGAAGTCCTCTGAGTTTGGCAGTGGGCTGTGTCATCCCAGCGCTTTCTGTTGGCAACGCACATCCCGGGGAGATCCAACGTGATAGCAGACAAACTGAGCAGGGCAATTTTGTTGCCACACGAGTGGTCCCTCAATCAGGACATTGCGGACAGGATTTTTCACAAATGGGGCCAGCCTTGCTGCGACCTTTTTGCCAGTCACATCAACACCAAATGCAGAAGCTACTTCGCCCTGATTCCCCCTCCAGGACAACCCCCGAGAGACTCACTTGTACACAATTGGCCCCCGGGTCTCCTATATGCATTTCCTGCAATCCCATTAATACCAAAATTTTTACAGAAAGCAAAGTCAGTCGGAGGGACCATCATTCTTATAGCCCCCCCCATTGGCCTTGGCAGATTTGGTTCCCATTTCTTTATCATCATCTTTTGGAGGATCCATGGATTCTGGACCCAGTTCCGGACCTTCTGCCACATCCGTCAGGGGATTTCCACCCTTCATTGCAGTCCCTGAAGCTGACAGTTTGGCTGCTCCAGTTCCCCACATAGCCAGGCTTCACAACCTTTCTTATGACACAAGGCAAATCCTTTTGTCTTCTCACAAACCTTCCACCAGGAGATTATATTGTAGTAAGTGGAAGAGATTTTCCATTTGGGCTTCTAAACAGAACATTGATCCTTTTCACGCTCCCTTGACATCTGTATTGGAATTCTTAACTATTATCTTTAATGAAGGAGTGGCAGCAGCTACAATTCGGGTTCAGTTAGCTGCCATATCTAATTTCCATCTTGGAGTAGACGGACTAAATGTTATGGCCCACAAGTTGTCCAAGGCTTTTCTTAAAGGGACCTTTCACATGAGGCCTTCAGTAAAAACTCCTTATTCCCCCTGGAATCTGAATTTCATGTTATCTCGCATAATTCTTCCCCCGTTTGAACCTGCATCATCTTGTGATCTCAAATATTTGTCGTGGAAAACCATTTTTCTAGTGGCCATTACTTCTGCCCGCAGAGTGTCAGAGCTTCAAGCCTTGTCTATCACACCTCCATATATGATTTTTCATGCTGATAGAGTATCTCTAAGGACAAATCCTTCCTTTTTACCTAAAGTTTGTTCTGAGCCTAATATCAATCAAGTCATTGAATTGCCAGTCTTCTTCTCCAACCATTCCAACAAACTAGAGTATATGCTTCACAAACTAGATGTTCATAGACTGCTCTGATATTATTTGGATAGGACAAAAGATTTTAGAAAATCAGACCAACTATTTGTTTCCTTTTCTGAAGCCAGGAAAGGTAGACCAGTGGCTATAACAACCCTTTCGAAGTGGCTTATCTGATTGTATCACCTGTGTTTATTCAGCAGCTAATATGCCCTTACTACACAGAATTAAAGCTCATTCAACTAGAGCAGTTTCTACGTCCTCTGCATTTCAAGCCAAATTGCCCATTGACGACATCTGTGCTGCAGCCACTTAGTCTAAGCCTCATACCTTTATCACTCATTACAAGGTGGATAAGGACTCCAGGGACAGGGCTTCCTTTGGTTCTACGGTCCTGATGGATATACTCCCATGAGCCACCCAAGATTGAGGGTGCTAGGGATGCTACCCATCAGTGAAGAATGAACAGCGAGATTGAACAACTTCACATTAAGAAGTTACGTACTCACCATAACGTTCCATGTGAGTTGTTCCATCTCGCCTTCATTCTCACGTCCCTCCTTCCATTCCCCCACCTGGCTGACAGTTGACCTAGACGTTGGTCTCATCCTGGTAATTCAATTCCTTCCTTTTCCCTCTCTTAGGAGAGTAGTCCTTTTACAAGGATATGGTACATGCAGCAAACAAGATCTGAGGTAATTCCAGCAGTGCATTATGGGATAAGGAGCTTGGTTTTGAGCAACTGGTAAACCTTCAGCTTGCTAACGGCCTTGTCGTAGCCGAGGGATCGGCTCCGAACCCATCAGTGAGGAATGAAGGTGAGATGGAACAACTCACATGGAACGTTATGGTGAGTACATAACTTCTTAATCTCTTCAATACTTCAGATAGTTAACGCCACTAAAATGATCTTTAAGACCTAGCTGCCAGCTTTGAAGAGTATCAGTACTAAACAAACAACTTTGTTGCAGTGTTACAGTATTGATTATTAAGACCTTACAGGCTGTTAAGAGCACGTTTACCAGTATAAAAATAAAACTGTAAAATATGTACACTTCTAGTTCTAATGAATAAAGACAAGTGCTAATTAACTTTCTGAGAAGGTCAGCATTTTTTCTGTCTAAAGATTTGGTTAAACTGGTAACCGTAATGGTGGCTTGGGGGTGGGTAAATAGTTGTTGTTGTGGCTTGGGATGTATATATGATTGCTTTTGTATTTTTGCTCTCTAATGGAAGTTCTCTTTGCCTACAGTGAATCTGCCTGTCGATTTTATAATCATCAAATGAAGGGAAAACAACTAGCAATTAAGAAAATGAATGAGATCCAGAAAAATATTGATGGTTGGGATGAGAAAGACAAAGACATCAGGCAGTGTTGCAATGAATTCATCATGGAAGGGAGTCTAACACAGGTCGGTGCCAAACATGAAAGACATCTTTTTCTCTTTGATGGTCTTATGATTTGCTGTAAGCTAAATCATAGTCAGTCTCGACTTCCAGTTGCTAGTAATGCAGAGTATCGTCTCAAAGAGAGATTCTTTATTCGTAAGGTACAAATTAATGACAAGGATGACACTACTGAGTATAAGCATGCCTTTGAAATCATACGAGAAGAAGGCAGTGTCATTTTTGCTGCCAAGTCAGCTGAGGAGAAAAGCAACTGGATGGCAGCATTGATATCTTTACAGTACCGCAGTGCTTTAGAACGAATTTTGGATGATACTATGATAAAGGAAGAGAAGTATGAGCAGCTGCGTCTCCCAAGCCCAGAGTTATACCGATTTGCAGAGCCAGATTCTGAGGAGAATATTGTATTCGAGGAGAATGTCCAGTCTAAATCAGGAATTCCCATTATCAAAGCAGGAACTGTAGTGAAACTCATTGAGCGCCTTACTTATCATATGTATGCAGGTAAGGTTATGTCACTTTTGCCTTCAAGTTCACCTTTATTTAAAATTTCTTGTCTTTTGCAGTCATCTTATATTTTTCACTTAAGCCAAAGCTAGTATTTGTTATGAGGAGTGATAGATTTCTTACTGCTTTTAGTACTTCATTTCATTATATCTGAATGAACACATGCACATTCCTATACAGGCCAGTATTTAGAAGCAAGCATGCTTATTTAGTGTATAGATAAGTGCGAGTATAACTTTGGTCAGACTTTTGGATTTACTTCAGACATTCATACTAACAGACTGAGAGCTGTGGAAAGCTCTGAACTGTGAGGGGAAAAAATCTTTTTATCAAAAGGGAAAAAATGCTTTTATTTCAATTTTGCTTAAATATTTTCAGTTGCACTTTTACAGCGACACGAGTAGTGATACTTTTGTGTTTTTCTGCTTTTTTCCATGATTTAGCTAAAAAAAGCTGTTTGCATTTTTTTTTAGTTTGTTCTGGGACCTTGGTCTTGTAGCTTCACTTGCACTTGTGGGAAGGTTGTGAATTACTGCAAGATCTTGGCATAATATATACATAGAATAACTTGTAAATGTTACCTGTTTGTATTTTGAACTCTGTCTGGGCCCTTAGTCTTGTAGCTTCATTTGCAGTTGTGTTTAGAATTATGAGGCCTTAGTCTTGTAGTATCATTTTCAGTTGTGGCAGAACTGTAAGCTGCTACCAGAGTTGACCCTCTTTCAGTCATTTATTACTGCATTTTTTCCATAAATTGTTACTGATAAGTTCTGCATAGTCTGGTACCTTAGACTGTAGTGGGATTGCAGTAGTGGCATTATTATAAATTCTGCTGCATGATTTGTGCTTCAGTGCCTTTATAGATGTTTACATTCCAGTTTTTGCTGCTAGTCTTGTATTCTGCTTGTCATTTACCTGCTTAAAGTTGCATCCCAGTGCTGTTTTGTCTACTTTGCTACTGTTTGTCCCCTGTTCTGTGTGTTCCCCCCACACACTGAGTACATTAAGTACTGCTCTTCCTGCTGCTCCCTACTGATTAGTTACAGGTCTTCCCTGTCCCAACTCTAGTTTTTAAAATTTTTCCCTACTTAGGGTTATTGATCTGTAGCTCGGAGTCCTAGAGTTGAAAGATCTGTTACAGGTTCTGAAGCTACAGAGTTCCAGTATTGGCTTTATTTGACTGGATCCCTTTCTAGGTAGTGTGCTTCTTGCAGTTTATAAATTTTCCCCAATCCTTCACTCTTTCCTTGTTGTGGTTTTAAAAGTCTGTATCTCTGGCTTCCACCCCCATGGTAATCCAGTATACAAAGTGCCTCCCTTCCCGTTTTCATTCCTGTTGTCAGTTGTATAAGCCCTTTAAGTACTTTTCCACCTATTGTTTTCCATAGATCCATAATACTGAGTGCTCACCCAGCAAACCAGTATTGCTGTTTTGTAAACTTTCTTATTGCAAATTAATTCTGCTCCATCCCTGGCAGATTTACTTTATTACCTTGTACTTAGCTAACTGTATTAAAGTGCTGCTGCTTTATTTTTTGCTTGTTTTTTTTTCCATCTTGGAATCATTTTAAGATTTCTAATATTGTATTGTTTGTTGACTGCTGAGATCTGCACTTTAGAGTAGCTTTCCAGACAGTGTTACTGTGTAGTTTGGTACTTTATATTTATTGCTGGTACTTAATTGTTGCATCCCTGCACTTTTGGCCCAGCAAGAGTACCCTGTTATTTGGTAGCATGAAGATAAACTGTTGCTCAGGTAAAAGCACTGTCCCACATGCTTAGGCATAGACACTTCTGTTTCTATTTTTCACTCCTGCAATAACTTATTGACTACCCAAACAGGACCAGAAACCATGGATGTGAACTTCCTTGCTATCTCTGCAGCCAGCTTGGTGGATGTGGGGGTCATAAGGCAGTATAGGCGTTCCCTTGTGTTTATTGACAACCAGCTTATTCTCAAACTAATAAAGTATGTGAGAGTTGTATTATTTGCACAGTGTTGCTAGAGGGACAGCTGTCACATTAGAAGCACACTTAGTACCAACCAGGTTGTCAGAAATGCACACACACTACACCCACCACACACATATACTCCCATATGCTAAGGCTCGTAAATGTAATCTTCCTAAACCTCAGGGACCTCACAGACATTGGAACTACAACTGATATTCTCAACAGCCCAAAAAGCATTCCACCAAAACAACATCCACTGCAACACAGGCAGCCACACCATGCAGAACTTCAACTTCAAAGCCCATAAGGCAAGCTATCACACAACCCAGTATTTTAGTCATAGAAGACTCCACTTTGAGACACATGGATGTCCCAGTTTTCAAACTGAATATGAAGAAAGTCACGGTCTTGTCCATCAGGGGCCAGGATCTGCTATAGTACTCACACACACGGGTCATTGGGCCACAGGTACCAGTATGACTCTGTAGTAGTCCATGTTGGGTGTAAATGACCTGTGCTGTACCTCCCTGGACTATATGAAGAGAGACATTATGGAGCTCCCTGACTGTGTGTCCCAAGATCGTATGAGCCTAGCATTGAGCAGAATTCTGCCTTCACCAAGGATGAAGCCACAACATGAACAGACGATGATTGACTTCAGTAATTGGTTTAGCTTCTGATGTCATTCTAAGGGAGGGTTCAGTATTTGTTAACATAGGTCCCCTCTGGGCTTTTGAATATTGGCTAAACATTGTCCTCCCCAATAGTGCCTTTCTAAGGCAATGATAAACTGGCAAACCTTACAGCATAGAAAACCTAAACCAAGGGAATTTAAAGGTGTTACTGCTCAATGCCAGGAGTCTAAACTAAACAAGAAACTCCCTCCAAGCTCTCTTCACCCTGGAGAATACAGACATTTGTGTAGTTACTCAGACACTGTTCAAAGCTGTGGAGAGCACCCCAGCAGGGAAAGTGTACAATGCCTTCCACACATTTAGGCCAGCTACTTCACAGGCAAAGACCAATGATGGAGGTGCGGCAATCCTATATCAGTAACATGGTCACCTCAAGGCTGGTTAAACAGGATGACAAGCTTGTACTTCTCTACATCTAAATTACCATAGACAAAGTCCCAAACCATATCCTTGCAAGCTATAGGTCCCCCTCTATGATCCAGGAAGTACATAACTCATACCTAAACTTACTGGAGATGCTCAAGTTCGGCCCAATACTATATTCATTGGCGACTTTGATTTCCATTTTATAATGAGAACATTTTACACAACCTGAAACCTGCAAGCCCAGGTATTCCTGGACTTTATAAACACTAACACTCTGGACAAGATAGTCCGTATACCAACAAGGGGAGCAAATATTCTGGACTTGGTCCTCACAGACATAGAAAGATGCTGCCCCCTCCCCCAGTATAATGTTCTGTCTGATAAGGTCGGACCATAAAACTGTCTCCTTTAAAATAAAAATAGAACTTGTGATACCAGCTTAACCCTGTGTCATGTATAAACTATTCTAAGGTACACTTCCTATTAAGTGCAACCTGACAACATTTCATGCCCCCCCCAACCCTGAAAATTGTTCACATATACTCTATACAGTCATAGTAATAAAATAAAAATCCTACATTTTCTAGACTTTGTTGTATACTTAGGAGCCATACATACGTTTTCCAATTGTTTCATTCTAAATTTATTATCTGATCTCTCTTCCCAATCTTAAGCACTCTGATTCCTGTAGTTATCCTGCAGTATTTTATATGCCCTACGAATTAATCTGAAGTTGTTAATCTTCATACTATTCATCACTGATGGGTTCAGTTCCGAGCACTCTGAACCGAGTTGACTTTATACCAAGCTTGCGTGCACCAAAAAACCCTCGAGCTAAGCTGCTATCCACAATGCCCTTTGCTCAGTTACCTCAGATCTCGTTTGCCGTGCAGCCATATAGCAGCGTTTCACCAAGCTCTCCAGCTAAGTGATTTTTCTGATACATTTACAAGTTTTTGTAAAAGTTTTTTCCTGTTTATAGTCTCTTTTTTGATATCTATATTGTTTCAGCTCTACCCACAGGTATCTCTTTCTTACCATTGTTGGTATTTTCTAACTTTCTACCCTTGTGGTATCTTGTTACCATTGTTGGTATTTCCTCTCTCTCTCTTCATTTCCTCCACTTTCCTCACTCTTTCCCTTTTGCGTGAGAGTATGTTCTGGGATGTCTGAAAAGAAGGGAACTACAGCGTTTAAACACTGCTTTTCTTTTAGTGGTAAACTGCTGAATAGTGACCTCCCTGAAGAGTGTGTGTACTGTTTGGGAGTTCTGAATTTGTCGGCAAAACTCCCGTGTGATATTTGTGCTAGATTCAGTTAGCGGACGCTGAATGAACGTTGTAACAAACTGATTTTGAAGGGCCTGCTTGCTTCGCCTTTTTTGGAGGCTATTTCTGCGATGGAGGTCTCATCCCCTCTGTGGACAAGAAACGTCCTCGCTCGGACCCCTCTTCACCGGCTGGTAAAAGTCATGAACACAAGGCCCATATGTCCTCCTCAGAGCATTGTTCTGCCTCCTCGGTTCTGACTACATCGGTTCCAAGCTTGGCTCCAGCGAAGCTTACAGAGGTCATCTCGTCGGCGCCTACCCCGGCACCAACGACTACGGCGCCGTCTACTGCCTCGGTTCCGATCAGTTTATCTGTTTCTGTCTCAGCACCATTGGCCATTTCTGCTCCGATATCTGTTCCAACAACTACCTTGGAGCCATTTTTGTCTTCCATCACTGTTGTGACCTTGGCTCCGAGCCTGTTCACGGCTCCAACTATACCATTGTTGCCGGTTCGAATTTGGAATGGTCAGTGCTGTTCTGCAATACACCATGGACCTGATGCTCGTCGACTGTGGACCTGATTGCCAGACAAGCCTGCAGCCTCTTTTTGGACTGGCCTGATTCCCCTTCAGGGGCATTGGTGAGATCCACAAGGAGCCTTTCTGAATTGGATGTGGTGTGCCTTTTTGACCAACTGCTGACCGCCAGGAGAATTTCAAATCTGCCTAGACCCTATCCCACTCTAGGCTTTGGGTCTATTACTCCAGCAACCCCTACTTACTCTCCTCCCTTGGATCTCTCGGTTCCAAGGCTCATTTATCCAACTTTTTCAAGAGGACTCCCTTTCTCAGCACCAATGACACTGAGGCCCTGAGACCCCTTTGGGTGTCTGTTCTGTCGGAACCCACCCTTCCTTAATCTCATGCTTGGGGGGGGGTGGAACCTCTGGTTCTGACTATATTGTCAGTCCTGACTTTGGATCTGAGGGTGACTACCACTCCGAGGGTGGACCATCTGGAGTGGGTAGTCCATATCTTCTGTGAGGGTTCCGATTTTGTCTTCTTCGGTTCCGGGCTCCCACTCTTCGGGCGGGCCCACTTTCCCGGGTGATGGAGGGGGTGCTTGCTTCTAGCAGTCCGTTGGTTATTCCCCCAGTTCCTTCTGAGCCGCAGCTGTCAAAGGCCACTCCACCAGGATACCCCCACTCAGGGTATTTCCCTTTCCCTGTTTTCTTTGGATGCTCCCACTGAAGAACCCCCTCGGAAATGGGTGTGTAAGAGGAAACACATGGATTCCCCAGAGGAGTCCCTCACAGAAGATATGAACTACGATGATGAGGAAGGGTCCCCACGGTCACCCCCTGACAGAGACATCATGGAAATCTTGAAACAGAAGGGTGACTGGAAATCCTCCAACCCTTCCTCTGAGGAATCTGTATTCCTGCAGGCCTTTCGCTCTCGGCCCTCTACTTCGTGGGTGACCCCCCCCCCCGCCGATGAGTTTGTTAAACTCATAGTGCAACGGGCATGGAAGAACCCGGACTCTGTTGAGGCCATCCCCAGGAGATCAGACAAGGTACTCTCCCCTCCAGAGGATCAACCCCATTGGTCTAGAGGTTTGCCAGTGGATGCTATGGTGGTGGTGGCAGCCACGAAAAAGGACCTTGCAGAAGAGAGTCCTGCTGTTCACCTGCCCAACAGAGAGTCCTGGGCAGTGGACAGGTTAAGGAAGCAAGTCTTTGCATCAGCGACCTTTGCAGTTGGGTCTCTGAACTTTTTGGCACATTTTACGAGGCTCCAGAGAGATCTTATCTCCGAACTCTCCAGAACCCTCGCGGGCCAAGTATTGGATGGAGCATGAGATAAAGTTGCTTCCCAACTTGCCACCCTAGAATCATTATTTTTGAGGTTGCTGTCACATGCAAACGAAGGAGCAGCTAGAGCTGCGGGTGCAGGCGTAGTCATGAGACACCATGCCTGGATGTGCATTTGTGACCTCACGGACTCCTTCAAATCTTCCTTTCTAAATGTCCCTATCGAGCCATCAGCTCTGTTCAGTGCTAAGGTCAAGGATACATTAGCCAGGTGCGAGCAAGATGGGAAGACCTTGTCTGCCGTTGCCCTACGCTTTTCCAAACCTCAGCATTCCTTCTCCAGGAATCAGAGGAGCGGGAAGATATGGCACAAGAAGTCTCAAGGTCCTTTCCGAGATGCACGTGGTGAGGACTCCTCCAGAGGCAGAGGTGGTTCCAATAATGAAAGACGTCCCTTTCGTGGCAGAGGGGGTCCCCAGAACCAGGGTTCCAGAGATTCCTTCTTGGGTAGACCCTATCAGCGCTCCTGAGGTGCTGCCCGATTTGCTTTCCTCTGGAAGCAGTCGGTGCACATTTTTCTCTGCACCAAGCTCCCTGGCTCTCTATTACAAACGATCAGTGGGTGCAGAGAATCATAACCAGAGGCTACCATATTCCCCTAATAGCTTATCCAAGACCTCCGAAATCCCTTCCCGATGTTCCACCCAGTCAAAGGGAGGAGGCAGCTTCCGAAATACGAAAGCTATGTCAAAACTGAGCCATCCAACAGGTCCCCCCCTGATCAGTGCAGATCACGGTTCTACTCAAGCTTCTTTTTGGTGCCAAAGAAAACGGGGCTGGAGGTCCATTCTAGATTTCAACCAACTAAACAAATTGGTAGTTCAGACCAAATTCCGCATGGTCACGATTCAAACCATCTTCCCCTTTCTGCGGGAGGGTGTGTGGATGTGCTCATTAGATCTCTGGGATGCGTATTATCATGTCAAGATGGACAAGTGCTCCAGGAGCCTCCTTCATTTCCGGCTGGGAGCCAATCACTACCAATTCAGAGCCCTGCCTTTCAGTCTCTCGACGGCCCCCCGAGTGTTCACGAAATGTCTTGCAGTGGTAACAGCTCATCTGAGACTTCAGGGATTCCAGGTGTTTCTGTACCTAGACGATTGGCTCCTCTTTGCCCCCACCATGCGTCTTCTGGTCAGGGCCCTGCACTACACCCTGGCTCTAGCGGTGTCACTAGGCATCACTACACATTGGGAGAAATCCAACCTTCAACCCTCACAACTGGAATTCATAGGGACAGTATTCAACACCCAGTCAAGTCTGATCTCACTTCCTCTCCATAGGCTTCAGAGACTAAGGGAACAAGTTCAAGTGATACTCTGTCGAAGAAAGGTGTCTGCAAGGGAAGCCCTCCAAGCCTTGGGGTGTTTGGCTGCAGCCATCCCTATAGTTCTCTTAGCCAGACTACACAAGAGATTACTACAGTGGCTCCTTCAGGCCCAGTGGATACCCAGTCTTCACCCCCTGAACTCACAGATTGTCATCACCAACACTTGCAAACTAAATCTCCTCTGGTGGATGAGTACGGGCAAAAATCTTTGGTATTGCCCCTTCCAGTCTCCCCAGCCCAGCGCCACTGTGACCACGGATGCTTCCCTGATGGGGTGGGGGGGCCACTTCCAGGGAAAGTCAGTCCAAGGCACGTGGTCTGATGTAGAGGTCAACTTGGATATCAGTGTTCTGTAGTTAAGAGCGGTGCTATTGGCGTTGCAAGCTTTTCATCCGCTCCTTCCG
Source organism: Protopterus annectens (assembly GCF_019279795.1). Classification (NCBI taxonomy): domain Eukaryota; kingdom Metazoa; phylum Chordata; order Ceratodontiformes; family Protopteridae; genus Protopterus; species Protopterus annectens. Next base: position 541,666,446 of record NC_056727.1, read on the forward strand.
TGGTCTGGTACATAAACAGGGAGGGACCAAATCTTACCGCCTATGTCGCAAAGCCATGAGAATCTGGCAGTGGGCGATAGCTTCCAACTGCTTTCTGATTGCAACTTATATTCCGGGGAGCTCCAACATGATTGCGGACAGGCTGAGCAGATGCATTCTTCATCCTCACGAGTGGTCTCTCAACCAGAGTGCAGCAGCGGAAATTTTCAGCCGTTGGGGCCAGCCATGTTGTGACCTTTTCGCCTCTTCCCTCAAACATAAAGTGCAGCAGCTACTTTGCCCTCTTTCCCCCTCTCGGGGAGTCACCAAGAGACGCTTTGATCCACGATTGGCCCACAAGTTTCCTTTATGCTTATCCTCCAATTCCTCTAATTCCCCTTGTTCTAAGGAAAGCTATTTGGTTGAGAAGCAAAGTGATTCTCATTGCCCCATTCTGGCCTCATCAAGTGTGGTTTCCCTTCCTTTGACCTCATCTGTTACAACCTCCTTGGATCCTAGACACTCGTCAGGACCTCATATCTCACCCATAAGGGCTGACTCCCCCGAATCTGTCCACTCTCAAGCTGACAGCTTGGTTTCTCCACTTCCGTTAGTTGCCAGGCAGGAAACTGTCTCCTCACCCGTAAATGATATTATCTTGGCCTCTCATAAACCATCAACCAGGAAACTTTACAGGGAAGAATGGAAAATATTCTCTGTTTGGTCATGTAATCAGAAAACAGACCCGTTCTCAGGACCTGTAGCCTCTATTCTTGATTATCTGGCTGAACTGTGTGACAATGGGGCCTCAGCTTCCACCATTCGAGTCCATCTAGCAGCTGTTTACAACTTTTATAACGGGTCAGATGGAGTGCCACTTATTTCCTCTCACATTTGCAAGACCTTCCTCAAGGGTATTTTCCACAGCAGGCCTCCCATCAGACAGCCGGTGGAGGCATGGAATCTGTCCTGGGTTCTGCAGTCTCTTTCTCTGCCCCCTTTTGAGTCATCTGTGACATGTGATCTAAAATTCCTGTCATGGAAATCCTTATTTCTGGTGGCTATAACTTCAGCCAGAAGAATCTCTGAATTACAAGCATTATGTATCAAAAGCCCTTATCTAATCTTTCATAAGGACAGAGTATTACTTCGTACTAACCCATCCTTTCTCCCCAAAGTGGTGTCTGATTTTTCGATTAACCAGTCCATTGAGCTCCCTGTGTTCTTCCCAAATTATTCTAACAAGGGAGAATACTGCCTACATTCCTTGGATGTTCATAAACAATTACGTTTCTATCTAGACAGAACTAAATAATTTTGCAAGTCGGACCAGCTTTTCATTTCCTTTGCGGGTCCTAGAATGGGAGGCGCAGTATCAAAAGTTACTTTGTCTAAATGGCTCAGGGATTGCATTGCCTTCACATATTCACTTGCGGGAGGGATCTAAGCCTGGACAAATAAAAGCTCACTCAACTAGGGCTATTGCAGCATCTGTTGCCTTCCACTCTAGGGCCTCCATGGATGACATTTGTGCAGCTTCCATTTGGGCTAAGCCCCACATTTTTATCAAGCATTACAAATTGGATCTGATCTCCAGGGAAAGAGTGGCCTTTTGTGTCAATGGTTCTCAGGAATGTTCTTCCATAAGGGCCACCCAGGTTGTCCAAGTAGCTGGGGACTCTGTCCCATCAGTGATGAATAGGAAGAAGATCAACAACTTCAGATAAAGAAGTTATGTCTTACCATAACGTTCCATCTGAGTTGTTAATCTTCTTCCAGTCATCACACCCTCCCACCGTCCCCCTCCAAAGGTTCCTGACAGATCTTCTGGGTCTTTGTGGTGTATTAGGGTTTCTGCGCCGAGATGGCCTCTGACTTATTTCTTCTTCTATATGTTGCATGCAAACTCAATCTGAGGTAACTGAACAAAGGGCATTGTGGGTAGCAGCTTAGCTCGAGTGTTTTTTGGTGCACGCAAGCTTGGTATAAGGCCGACTTGGTTCCGAGGGTTCGGAACCGAACCCATCAGTGATGACTGGAAGAAGATCAACAACTCAGATGGAACGTTATGGTAAGACATAACTTCGGTTTCCTTTAACAGCAGCTTCTGTTCTAGACTCAACTAAGAACTCGGCCAGTACAGGTCTTTCACTTAATATTATCAGGTACAAAATAATATCGTCTTTAAATAAAGCCAACTTTCTTTGATTATCATACCTATTATATCCTTGAATTTGAGTCCTTTTTTTTTTTGCCAGTGGCTTTACATATAACGTCAGTCACAAAGGGAAAAGAGTACATCCTTTCCTGGTCCCTTTGTTCAGACACAACTTATCAGAGAGGAACCCTGCCACTTTAGTTTGTGCCTCCAAATGCTCCTATATCCTCGTAATTATCAGATAATGCAAATGCTTTCATTGTGCTACTCTTAAAATCTGAGGTTACTCTGTTAAATGCTTTCTCTGCATCAAGACAAACTAACAGCAGTAGTATTTTCTTACATTGTTTTTCTTTAGATCATCTTTGTTGTGTTAATGTTGTCATATATTTACTTCCCTTCTACAAAACTGTATTGATCCGTATCTCTCAGTTTGGCAGCAGTTTAGCCAATCTTTTAGCTGTTCTAGACAAACACTTTATGATCATGATTTCAAATTGAAAAGGTCTATATCAAGCTGGGTCTGATGGGTCTTTACCATCTTTAGGTAATACAGACACCACAGCTTTCTTCCAGGATATTGGTGCTTCTCCTCCTTTTTAAAATGCTATTAAACAAAACCTTTCAGGTCTTTATTACTTGCTTCCAAACTTCCATGGGGATATCTATTCCTGAAGACTTTCTTGCAGATTAATTGTACGTCATTTTTTATCTCATTTCCTCCCATCTTAACTGTTAATTGTTGAGCGTCATTTATCTCTAACCTTGGCATACTTAAGTCTTCCATAACTATTTCCATGTGTGCTCCTTCTTGATTTCTCTGGTTTATAAAATGTTTCATAAAATTTCCGAAATATATGCAACACTGTTACAGGATCTGTGGTTATTTTCGTTGTAGGCTTCCTAAGCTTGGCAACAGCCCTTTCTAGTATCTGTTGACAAAGACGTAAATTGTGCTTAAAGTTTTTGTGCTCTGTAGTTGCTATCTAACCTGATCTAGTGGGGCCTAGGTATTGACCCTAAGTTTATATTTTAAACATGATGCAACTTGAAGTGCTTGTATGAAACAAAACACTCTTTATAAAGAGAAAGGAGGAAAAGCAGGTAGTAGCAAATGTGGAAGTTGCAGGCAATGCTATTCGTTACATTCTGGAAAGGGCATAACCCTGGCTAATGCAGCAAATAGTACCGTAGTTTTCAGGAAGGGAAACTGTACTAGTAAAGATTAATTTACTTCACAATTTGCAGCAAGTGCACTTCATTTTATATTGGAAAGACGTAAAGAACCTTAAAGAAAATAAAATGCGTGTATATATACAGCATTAGAAAAAGAATGCTAATAATGCTCTATATAAGCATTCCCTATCAAAAACCTCCCATGATGAATTTTTATTTGCCATTTTAGAACAGGTAGATATGGATGTAGGAGTGGGGTTGATTGAGAAAACATTTTGCAATATAAAGAACTAGCGTATCAATTTAGGTTGAATGCCTTTACATATCCTGGCTTGAATGATTGTTTCTGTGAAGCCTGTATTAAAACTCAGGGCAACTAAATTGTAGTTCTTTCCCTATTATGTTTGGCGTTTAACTGTTATGTGTAGGATATTTTTTATTTTATTTACCTTCTAAGCATATATACTTGAGGGAATTTTTTAAATTCACCTATTTAATACTCAGTCAACTATTTCAAAATAATTTAAAACAATTTTTGTTACACTTTAAATGTTCATTAAAAATGGAACTCCTTTTAAATGTATACATATGTATTTTATTCTACAGATTCATGGACATGGTTTGTATTCTGTTCACAATGTGCTGTCTCTTTAAGAGCAAAATGGTCGGCTTTTAATTTTTAATTGTAAATTATTATGCCTCAGTTGTGGATGTGGGTTATATAAACTGTTGTGATGCACTCTTTCTTTATTCTGATGAAGTCCTGTGAATAACAGGACACAAGCACTTAAACAATTTGGATTTTACAACTTGAGCTCTGTTTTGTATTATTTGTGCACTAATTGCCTGGCTACCTTTTATTCATTTCATCTGTTCTTTCGTTTGGTGGCCTTTCCTGGTTTTTAAATGTTACAATCTAAAACCATTTGCTTAATAGCAATATTTCTAAACTCATGCACATTATTCAGATATTCCCTTATTTTATCTTTACTACATTTGTCTCTCGTTTGAGTTTCTTGTTGTGCAATATTTTAACTTTTGTCACCCCTTCTAAATAATTCCTGTTACGTATTAACCTTTTCACGTCTAAATAATTTATATTGCTTATTAACCTTATCTCTTTCTTTTATTTTTACCCCCATTTTAAACTCCTTTTTATTTTATCCCACTCACTACCTATAACTTCTGAAGAAATTTCTGTCTTCCCCTAATAATTCTTGAATAATTTCCACTACTCATTCCGTAAATTTCTTTCTTTTTAACAGTTAGCTGGGGAACGCACCATTGTCTCATTTTTACTTCATTACCTTGTATTTTTATTTTAGTTGTTAATGGTGCATGAACTGAAATAGTTACTTGGATGTATGTTGAAGCTTTCAATTATATGCACATGTTCCTGTGAAATATAATTTCTGTTTAATCTAGTTTAGTTATTGTACCTTTGGGAATAATATGTAAATTCTCTCCCTAGTTCCTACTACTGAGTTCACATCTTCCACATCAAATATTTTTTCAACTTTTTCAGAAATCTACCCTCATTTGTTATTCCTTGTAGGTCCCCCAGATACATTCTCACTGTTGGCCAATCAAGTTTCAGTCCGAGCATATGAGTAATATTCCCTACCAAATGCTGATTATTTCTCCCAAAATATAAATACATGCCAGTGGTAATCCTCCTCCCTTGCCATTAGCCCCTTACTGTTGCAAATCTACCATTATCTTTCTTTTCCTTTTCTGTTACTATTGACGCTCCTCTAGCAATTAGTACAAGTATTCCACTTTTCATTTGTCCATTAAATTCAGCTGAGTATCCATCCTGAAATCCTTTCTTTATCAAATTCACATGCTCATTTATTTCCAAATGTCTCCCCATAGCATTGCTATTGCACTCTGTATTTCTTAATATAATTCAATATTCTTACCTTTTTGTCTATACTTATGAAGCCATTAGCTTAGCCATTATAAGTTATTATTCCCACCTGTTATATATGACAGGTTTTTAAAATGTCTGTTTCCATCTTTTGTGTTACATACACCACTAATGTTTGCAGGTTGATCTTTTATATAGTTAATTGTCATCTCTGTTTGAACCTATTTTAGATTTTACAAAACTTTTTGTTTTAATGAGAACCCACAAAAAAAAAAAAAAACCCAGAACACCCCACATAACCTTTTAACTTGAAACAAACACACAAAACTATGTAGATCTTCAAATGAAGTTTTACCCTCCTGATAGGAACAATTGTCCCAACTCAACTGCTGCATTCATAGACATTACCCTACCCTAAAATTAAGGTTATCCATGCTGAGGACTATGTTATAGCCTGTGATCCTACTTTCATTAATTGCTGCGTCTTCTTGTCTTATCTATGTTATCAGGTGTGAAAAACTATGCTTTCAGAAAACATAAACTTTTAGCTTTAAGAAAAAGTGCACTGACTATCTTTAAATAAAACTGAATTATACACTGTTCTAGTAAATGCACTGACATATTTAGGTGTCAGGAAAGCTGTTAATCTGCTTTGCACTTCCAATGATTTCAGACTTTATTTTTTACTGAGCTGTTTTCCCTTCTATGAAATCATAATCCATTTTGATACTTTGCATTGATTTTATCATGTCTTTCAAAATATTTTTGATCTATTCCCTTTTCTGTATTTTTCTAACATTGGTACTTTTTGCGTTAACTGTTTTGTAGTTTTCTCTGTTCGATGCTTCCATAGTAGCAATGTACTTGTTTTCTTCCTTTCCTTTGTTACTCTTTGTTTTTGTTATCGAACTTTATCTGTTATTAATTTAGCTGCACAGTAATATATTATTTTTCTACTTCTATTACATCACATGAATTTCTGTTAATAGTCCTGATTATTGCATTCATCTGTTTTACCAGTCTTCCCACAATTTGAGTCTTATTTACTTTCTGTATTCTATTGCTTTCATCTATCTTAATGTATACCTATCCATCTGTATTAAATCAAGAAGGTCATCCCTTAAACAATTTTCTTCTAGAATGCCATTGTCAATTTGCTCTGTTTTCTCTGAGTAATCTACAGAAAGTTCCAGAAGGTCTTGCTGTGACGTATTCTCTTCAGATACACCCTGCTTCATCTCTTGCTTCTTCACATGGGAACCCTTTAGCCCATCACTCTACAACATTACCTTAGTTGTCACTGCTTCCTGCTCCTTCCCTTGCAGTGCAACTTCAAGAGGACTTCTGTACAGGTTTCCATGTTACAAATCTTGTTCAAATGCCTCCTGCTCTACCTGTTGCTCCCTAATTTGGGGCCCCATAATTCCATCGTGCTGCAACATTGCCTTTGTTTGGTTTCTCCACATTAAATCCTTTACTTCACAGATATTCTGTAACTTCAGATCTGATGCTGTTAATCTTCATTTATTCATGACGGATGGGTATCTGTTCCATCCTCGGAACTGACTTGGCCGTTATAACAAGCTCGCTGCAGTCAAAAAAAAAACTCTTGAGCTAAACTTACCCACAGTGCCCCTCTCTTTATCTCCTCAGATCTTGTTTGCCGCGTAGAGTTTCAAGATACATCAGGTCAGCTGTCCAGCGAAGTGATTCTTTTTCCTACAATATTTCGATAATATTTTTTCAACTGTTAGTTTATTTCCCTCCCAATCCTTCCATTGTTGCTAATATTTTTAATATAGTTACTCTCTGCATGTGTGAGTTTTTTCTCTGTCTCCTTACCAAATGTTATTATTTCTTCATACCATTGGTGGTATAGGCCCCATCCCTTACCTCTGTGGTAGTTTCTAATAGGATAGTTGGTATTCTGTCCTTCCCTTCCCTTTTTACCCATTTGGTATTCTTTGTCTACCATCGTTGGTAGCTAAAAACTGTCTTTTCCTTCCTTGTCTATGTGTATGGGTTTTTTGGTCTATACAGCTGTGACAGGATTTCCTTTCTGATTGCTGTTTATTGTATAGCTATATAGCCTAGATTGTTGATTACTGGACTTGTGAATATGGCAGATGAAAAGGGGACAACAGGTTTTAAACAGTGTGATAAATGTGGCAGGAAAATGCCTAATTCCGATGGGCATTTGTCCTTCTTATATTGTCTTGGAGTTCCACACTTGAAATTCAACCACCATGCAAGCTATGTAAGGGCTTTAGTGGCTGCACATTAGCTGAACGAAAAATAAGTTAATATTAAAGGGTCTTTTGAAAAGCTCTTTCTCGGACACTTTATTTGAGGTGGAGGTCTCAACCTCTCCTAAAAAGGAACTGAATTAGAGGAGTCAGTCATTACCATCTTCTCATTCTTTTGAGTCATAATCTACTAAAGCCCGGGTTCATATGGAACCTAAATCAAAACAGCTGAAATTGACTTCTGCACCCACCTCTGCATGGGAGCCTAAAACTCTGTCCACGGTGCTGTCCTTGACTGCAGAACAGATTATGACTTTACACCTACAATACCAACTACTTCTACAGTACCACAGACCCTCTTGGCACCAAAAATAGTCTCTCCTCCAATACAGGTCACTATCCACCGTCAAACACAACCTTCTGGTCCTTTGACCATGGTGCCGAATGTCGAGACTTTAGCTTGGACCCAATATTCCCAGTTTACCGATCCTTTTCTTGGACAGCAATTGAGCCCATTTCTTCAATGGCTTGTTTCTCTATCGGGGATGTCAACCCACTCCACCAGGAGCCTTTCGGAGCTTGATGTAGTGAGACTTGTGGATCAGCTCCTGGCATCCAGAGGAATTCCAACTCCTCCTAAATCCTTCATCCTGCCCAGAGCTGAGGAATTTTCTCCACAGACTCCAACATATATTCCTCCTTCAACCTCCCCACAGGTATTGGGACTCAGGAGCCCTCTATGCGGATGCCTATCCCGGTTTTAGCTTTTTTGGTTCCATTGGTAGATCTTACCATTGTTCCGGAGCCTACTCTGTGTCCACGACTCAATCGGAGCTGACCTATCCTCGAGACTGTGACTGGTCTGTTGGCACCATAACCGCTAGTATGGCACCAATTTTTTCTACAGTGCCATCTATGGTTCCTGTTGCTTTGATGGCTCAGAGTCCTCTCGTAGCTCCTTCCCTGGGGGGCAGGTTCATTGGATTGGGGTTTGACCCCGGTTGTGAGGTTGTCTTTCTCTGTTCTAGGCTCCCATCTCTCTTCAGACAGGCCTGATTTCCAGGTGATGGAGAGGGAGCTCACCTCAGCAGGCTCATAGCTGGTTCCTTTGGCACCGGAATGCCACATATACATGTCCTCTGGTCCACAGGTGACACAGTCCACTACCCTAGGACAGCGGGCATGGGAACCTCAAGATACCCTACCTAAGGGCACCCTCTCTTAAGAGTCCTCTTCAGATGCCCCTGCTGAAGAGCCAACCCCGTAAGAGATTGTGCAAGAGGAAGCACATAAATTCGTCTGAGGAACCCCTTACAGAAGAATCAGATTACGATGAAGGGGAAGGGTCCCCATGGTTGCCCCCTGAGGATGTCTCCTTTGGAGATGTACTAGAAATCTTAAAGCAGCAGGATAACTGGAAGCCCATCAACCCTTCCTCTGAGGAATCTGTATTCTTGCAAGCTTTCTATGCTCTCAACCCTCTACTTCCTGGGTGACCCCGCCTGCAGATGAACTAGTTCAAATCGTCGTGCAGTGTGCCTGGAAGACTCCTGATACCATTGAGCCAATCCCCCGGAGACCAGACAGAATGCTGTCCCCTCCAGAGGATCACCTTCATTCGTGCAAAGGCTTGGCAGTAGATGCTATGGTGTATGGTGTGGGCAGCCACTAGAAAAGAACTCGCTGAGGAGTGTCCTGCTGTCCATCCTCCAAACAGGGATTCTTGGACGATGGACAGGCTGGGGAAGTGGGTGTATGCCTCATTGACCTTTGCCATATGGTCTTTGAATTAGTTGGCACACTTCTCTCATCTCCAGAGAGATCTGATCATGGAACTCTCAGGAACCTTAACAGGAACAGTGTCTGATGAGGTACGTAACAAAGTTGCTTCACAGCTTGCCACCCTGGAATCCATATCTAATTCGTCCATGAGGTTAATTTCTCATACCACCGAAGGGGCGGCCAGAACAGTGGGTGCAGGTGCTGTCATGAGACGTCACGCCTGGATGCACTTATGTGGCTTTGCTGAACCTTTTAAGTCTTCCTTCATCAGTGCTGCCATTGACGCTTCCTGTCTTTTCAGCCCAAACGTTAAAGACACATTAGCCAGGTGTGAAAAGGACTGTAAGACCCTGTCTGCTGTGGGCATACATTTTTCCGCCCCCCAGTGATCCTACTCTAGGAATCAAAGGAGTGGAAAGATGTGGCTCAGAAAATCCCAGGGTCCTTTCCGTGACACACATGGCAAGTTTTCCCCTGGGCAGAGGGGGAAACTTATCAGAAAGAAGCCCTCCCCGAGGCAGAGGGGGGTCCATGTAATTAGGCGGTCCAGAGATTTGCTCTGGGCAGCCCTACCAGCGCACCTGAAGAGTGGCCTGATTGCTTGCCTCTGCAAGCAGTCACAGGAAGTTTTTCTCTGCACCACCTAGCCTAGCAATTCCGTAAAGACAGATTCTTGGGTGCAGATAATTACCAGAGGTCATCACATCCCTTTCGATCTTTACCTGAGGCCTCAAAGGCAAATCCCTGATGTTCCACCAAGTCAACGGGATGCAGCAGCACAGGAAATTCAAAAGCTGCACTTAGTCATCCAAACAGTCCCACCAGACAAGATAGAATCCGGATTTTACTCAAAGTTCTTTTTAGTGCCAAAAAAGACAGGAGACTGGAGGACAACTTTGAACCCTCATCATCCTGAACAAGTTCATCAGACAGGCAAAATTCCGGATGGTCACTGTTCAGTCTATCCTCCTGTTTCTGGAGAAAGACAACTGGATGTGCTCTATAGATCTCCAGGATGCGAATCCTGCCTCACTTGTGGTCCCTCAATTCTCTCATAGCGGCAGCGATCTTCAGTCACTGGGGTCAGCCTTGCTGCAATCTATTCACATCTCCCACCAACCACAAATGCAGCAGCTATTTTGCCCTAACCCCCCCTCGGGGGAGGGGGGCCCTGAGGGATGCTGTAGTACACGATTGGCCCACAGGGCTACTTTATGCCTTTCCTCCTTTTCCTCTTATCCCGCAATTTCTAAAGAAAGCTCTTCAGTTGAGAAGCAAAGTAATCCTCATTGCACCCTATTGGTCCCAAGTTTGGTTCCCTGTCCTTTGGCCTCACCTGGTTCACCATCTGTGGACTCTGGATCTGTCACACCCCCAAGGGTTGATCCATCCAAACCTACTAAGCCTCAAGCTGAGGGCTTAGTTCCTCCATTTCCAGTAATTGCCAAGCAAAGTAATCTGTCTTCCCCTGTACGAAAAATTCTTCTGGATTCCTGTAAGCCATCCATCAGGAAAATTTATCTTAGCAAATGGAAAAGATTCTCTTTTTGGTCTCCGGAGAAGGGACTAGACCCCTTTTCAGCTTTGATTAGCTCAGTTTTGGAATATTTATCAAATCTCCTGCATTCAGGAGACGCAGCTTCCATTATTCCCATCCACTTGGCAGCTATCTCAGACTTTCACAATGGCTTCCAGGATTCCTCTTTAATATCTCACAGTCTCTGCAAAACCTTTTTGAAAGGAGTTATACATATTAGGCTACCCTTCAAAGAGCCAGTTGAACCTTGGAATTTGATGCTAGTCCTGCAAACTTTGACTTCCCTTTGAGCCTGCTGCCACTTGTGATATGAAGTTTTTATCTTGGAAAACTTTATTCTTGGTAGCAGTTACCTCAGCAAGACAAATATCGGAATTACAGGCCTTGTGAGTAAAATGCCCGTACATAGTTTTCCACAAAGAGAGAGAGTCACTTTGGAGTAACCCATCCTTTTTACCCAAAGTTGTTTTGCATTTTTGAATATTAATCAATCCATTGACCTGCCAGTTTTCTTTTCAAACTTCTCTAATAAAGGAGAATATTATTTACATTTGTTGGATGTACATAGACAATTACGTTTCTACTTGGATAGGACTAAATCAGTACGAAAATCTGACCAATTATTTTTGCCCTTCTCCGGACCAAAATTGGGAAAACCTGTTACTAAAGTAAATGGCTGAGAGACTCTATTTCCTTTGTCTACCAACAAAACCAAATCAGTCTAACGACTAAAATCAATGTGCATTTGACCAGATCAGTTGCTACGTCTGTTGCTTTTCATTCATGAGCTTCCATGGAGGACATATGTGCAGCAACCACATGGGCTACTCCTCATACCTTTGTCACGCATTACAAATTGGACTTGGTCTCCAGGAGGAGAGCATCCTTTGGCTCAGTGGTGCTCAGGAATGTCCTTCCCTAGGGCCTCCCAGGGAATAAAGTATCTAGAGACTCTGTCCCATCCGTCATGAATGAACGAAGATTAACAGCATCAGTTAAAGAAATTATGTTCTTACCATAACGTTCAATCTGTGTTGTTGATCTTTATTCATTCATGACATCCCACCCTCCTACCCCCTTTGAAAGACCCCTGGAGGTTCAGATTTGGTCCTCGCTTCATGATAGGGCATTTTCTCAGACAAAGCCTCTGCTTTTCTTTCTTACGGGCAAACTAAACTCGATCTGAGGAGATGAAGAGGGGGGCACTATGGGTAAGCTTAGCTCAAGAGTTTTTTGGCTGGCATGAGCTTGTTATAACAACCGAGTTGGTTCCAAGGACGGAACCGATACCCATCTGTCATGAATGAAGATCAACAACACAGATGGACTTTATAGTAAGAACATGACTTCTTTGTTTCTGTTTAACTTCTCTTTTATTCTGTTTTTGATATTCTCCTTTGTTTTCTTTCGTTTTTTTGTTTTTTTTTTGCATTGTGAAGTATTCCCTGTCTAGGTGCCTTTGCCTGTATTTCTCTTCAAATGTTTGGAGCTGCTGCTTTTGTATTGGTTAGTTTGGCTTTCACTTTGGCATAAATACTGCAGCATAGCAGATCTTTTTCTTTCACATGACCATTTTTTTAATACCTTTCAAAGGTCTCTGGGTTTTATTTCTATTTTCTCACTATGTCTGTGGCTCCTTTTTCCACATGGCTCAAAGTGTATTTGGTTATATGTTTTTCGTAAATCTGTTGTGTTAAAGAATACAAATTTTTATTTGAAGCATTTGACAGTTTTTTGTGTAAGTATTTTTGTTAATCTTTCCGTCTTCCATTTGAAAAGTCTGTACTTCTTGTGTAATAGTAACAATATGTAATTTCTTCCTTAACCTCACTAGTCCACTTTGTGATTTATATAAATCTTTTTTCTCCTTAGTCTTTTGTGTTTTTTTGTAGGCTACTTCTTCCTCATATAATGGGGGGCCATTTTCCCTGAGCTTTCCGTAACTTTGCTGTGTGAATGATTTTATATCCTGAGGTTTCTACCCTATCTTTTCCCCATCCTGACACCAATGCATACTGCAGGATTGGGCACTTTTTTATCTTGGAACCTGTGCACCCAGCTGTCTAATTTACATTTTAATCTACTGTTCTCCATGATATATGCTTTTTAAAATTCTGCATATATATCAATGTTGACCTTGTGAGATTTTTGAGATTTTGTGAAACAAGGTCCACTACACAAAGATGCACGCCAAGACTCGAGGATGAGTTCAGTTCCAACAATACTACTCTCCCTTTCTTGCTGATTTCATCTTTCCATTTGGACCCCCCCCCCCATCATTGTAGGTCACTTTCCATGTCCATGAAGGACCATGAAAATTTCTCAATGTGCTAACTTAACCTACCCATAATTAAAAATACTTTTTGATAGTTCCCTTGAACTGTCCATCAGATGGCGCATGTATATTACGAAGGCTGTGTGTGCCCATAGAGTTCTATACTTGGTAAATGCTGACTCTTTTGTGCAAGTAGTTACCTAGAACACTAAGGATCAAAGTCTTTTTGATGTCATCTTCACTAATATCACAATACTTATACTACTTCTGTAGTATCCTTATCTCTTGTCTTATGTGGTCACTAATCCATAATCATTTGCTTTATGCCTTCTGAACCTACAACAGTGAACACTTCCAAATTCAAGGACTTCAGAAAGATAAGTCTATTAAAATTATATGATGGGTTGTCAGAATGTAACTGCAAGATTTCCATTCCTCATGTAGCTATTGCTTATATTTTATGAATTTTGCTTCCATCTAACAAATTGTCTAAACCAAGCCGTTCCAGTCATAACCAGATCTGCAGAGGAACATAAAAGTAAATAACATTGGTGGAATTATAGCATTTTAAGCTGTATAATAAAAAAGAGAAAAAAGTTAATGAAGACGTATAATAAATCAAATGTTACTACCCACATTAAAGATTCTACCAGAAAGATCAGGAAAATTTTGAAAGTTAGCCAAAAAACACAGGAAACCTAGAGCCAAGGCTTAGCAAACACTGATATTTAATAAAATATGTAAGTGCTTTCGAACAGAGTTCTTCTTCAGACAAATTAAAAATGTAGCAAAACCAACTTTTAAAACACACAGCAATTAAAAACAAACCAATCATTTTGCGTATAGCAATTACTTATGTAAATCCCTTGACTTTAAAACCAGTCTTAAAGAGACCTTGTCATTAATACCCGGTTTTCTATCGGCACAGAACTTAAAATTCCAATACAATTCCCTTTCTTCAGTATAACTTTTTAAATCACCTCCACGTTGTCCTTTAAACACAGTTTCTGCAACCTTAAACATAAAAATATGTGAAGGTCCTGACTCATGCACAAGTTTCGCTAGAGCATTGGTTAAATCACTTCTAATAACATATGAAAGTTTTTTATCTAGGAAAAACTAATAGAATGTTTTATGAAAGAATACGTGAGCATAAATATGCTGTTAGAAGAAGTGATTTAACCAATGCTCTAGCTAAACTATGTGCATGAGTCAGGACTTTCACATAGTTTTATGTTTAAGGTATTGGATTTTTAAGTTCTGTGCTGATAGAAAACCGGGCATTAATGACAAGGTCTCTTTAAGACTGGTTTTAAAGTCAATGGATTTACATAAGTAATTGCTATAAGCAAAATTATTAGTTTGTTTTTAATTGCTGTGTGTTTAAAAGTTGGTTTTGCTACATTTTTAACTTGTCTGAGGAAGAACTCTGTTCGAAAGCACTTACATATTTTATTAAATATCAGTGTTTGCTAAGCCTTGGCTCTGGGATTCCTTTGTTTTTTGGCTGACTTTTTCTACATTTTGAGGAGTTCCCAGCCTTTAGCCTGTTGGAGGTATTTCTCTTTTTGGAGTTGCTTAAAATTTGAAGTTGCCATGAGACCAATGCAGAGGACAAAACTGACATCTAAAGCCAAGGAAAATAGTAAATCCTTCTTTAACATCAGATGATTTAAGAAGTAACACAACAGTGGTGAGTAATTAATTGTGGTATTACCACCTCCAATGCAATGGATATTGCTAATTTAGTTGCAGAAAAATTTAGTGCTACATTTACATCAGAAATGGTCATTGATGTTGCTTAAATTTCCCAAGCTCCCACCCCACCCATTACCAGGGAACATCTCCTAATCACATTGTCTAAAGTTAAAACATACCCTTCTCTGGGACCATGACAATATATGCGATTGGCTAATCAATATCATCAAATACACCCTCTCTAAACCCCTCCGAAATGTGAAACTGTTCAGCTCATAACCATGATCAGAGAGTGCTTCCTGATTTAGGAAAATGGTTACTATTATCCTTCATAAAGGGGTCCCACTTGAGATGCTTTGAGCTATAAACCACCTCAGCCTGAAAAGCCAAATTTGCAAAGCCTTGGAACATGTTACATCTCATTTCATAAATTCCAGTATTAAACAAAAACTGTTGTAGTTCTAGGCTTGATAAAATATACTTTCCTCAGAGGGAGATCATATCTACTTAGATTCATAAACATCAAAATGGTCACTGAATCTGTAGATAGTGACCATGCAATTTGTAATCTGGATCTGGCCAAGACCTTTGACATTATTCTCCATGCTGAAATCGTAAAGATGCTTAGAGGTAAGTGTTTTGGAAGATTGATAGCAGACTGCTGACATAAAGAATCCAAATAATTAAAGTAGCAAATGCCACCTCAGAAAGTGAAAAGCTGATTAGTGTTAGACATCAGGTCACAGTACTGGGACCTCTTTGTTTGGTGTCTGCACTTGGATTTCCAACCCAGACATGGCTAACTAAATTTGCTGATGACTGCAAGTGGAGTATCCTCATTCCTTCAGCATCTTTAACTGTGTTACTACAACCAGGGATAAGCTATACAAATTAATGTTGTAATAGAAACAGGCATAAATTAAATGTCAAGACATTTAACATTTGTTATATTTGATAAACCTCAGCAGCAGTTTATAATAATAGAAGCGACTCCAGAATGATGCAGTCAGCAGAGGTCTTGACACATTTAACTCCTTGTCCTTTGGCCACCACATAACAGTGGTATTCAGGAAATCCTTCTGTATCTCGTCCAATTAATAATTATTAGAGATTCATGTCAAAATAAGTTACCATTCCCTTATAATCTGCCTTGATCAGACTAATTATAGAATTTGATACACTTTTTAGTATGTACTTATCAAACACATCATGCAGCTAGAAAGACCTCAGTGGTTCCTGAGTAAAAAGATCAGTGGAAGAGAGACCCCAGCTACCAAGTCAGGCTTGATGTTCTGTTCCTGTTTCTAGTAGACTCCAGTGAGGTGATCTTTGCCTAGCGTTCCATGCTAAGACCCAACCCTCCTTGATATGCCACACCTTCACAAAACAAGCATCTTCACAAGCATTTAAACTAAAAAATTGAATCGCCATCAAAAATAAGCCATGATGGAAGGACACATTTATTACTTGGTGCACCCCATGTCTGGAATAATTCTTCATTACATGGAAAATAGAATGCTCCTCTTGCTTCATTTGAGGCCAACTTTGATAATTGTATGGGCACCCATAAATTCATCCCAGGCCTGACATGATTTGCCCTTTTGCATGTGGGCAGTGCTCTATGAAGGTGGTTATTGGTAAAGTGATTATCGTTCATAGATTTGACTCTTGTCTTATGGCTGCAGTAGTTAATGTAATTGAAAAGCAGACCATTAATTAAATTTATTTTTGATGGAAGAACAATGCATATTATAAGTATAGGATTTTCTTAGGTATATTTAGGGAAGCATGAAGGCATGAAAGGAAGCAGTGTGTTTTGAGCTACCCAAAAAGTGTACATGTGAACTTGAGGAGAAAAGAATGAAATGGATTATCAGATGCAAGTTGAAGGGTGAAGTCTGATATAGAAAAGTATTCAGGAATCCAAGCAACAAAAGAGGGATTTTACAATATAAACAAAGTGACAGTTCAGTTGTATATGGTGTACACATGTGAAAAGGCAACTCGAAAGTAGAAGATATGAGGTGGGAAGTTACCAAGTACAGGCTGAGACTGCATGGCAGAAATGGGGAGAATGTTTGTTTTTCCCCTAGATTGATCTTTCATTACAGTGACTGTGTCAGTCCCCCTAACCGTTTAGCCTTTTGCTGCCTGTTCTTCGGAGCATCCAAGGACACTAGACGAAGGAGTTAAAAAAAAAAAAAAAAAAAAAACGGATATTGTTGCAGTCATCCATTGAGGATAGATTCACCTCCATTCCCCTGTCAGGTGACAGACACTGTTGAAGTGAAACCTGTGTGTTGGCCTAGTGGTGAGTGTACTCTGTATTCTGCTACAGTGCTATGCACTGCTTGGTGGGCTAGTAGATGGTCTGTACTGGCCTCCTGCTTTTCCACTGCTAGCAGCCATACTTGAAGATGAGCCATCTTTCATTCCCCCTAATTCCATTTCAACCATTTGCCACTCACTTCAGTCCCTCTTCCAGCCTTTTCCAGAACCTGGGCTCATTGTGAAGCTAAAGTTAGGATTTTAGCCATCCTCTCTTTAGAGCTAGAAACACAGAAAATGGTGATAGAGTTGGAGGAGTGGCACAGTGTCCTTAAGTTTTGTTGTTATATTATTACATCAGATTTTTGATGAACTATCGGGCGTTCAGGTATTCAATTGTTTGTAGAGGATGTGAAGTGTTATTTATTATTTTTTCTCTTTTTCTAGATCCCAATTTTGTGCGGACATTTCTAACAACATATAGATCTTTCTGCAAACCTCAGGAACTTCTTAGTCTTCTTATAGAAAGGTATGCATTTCTTTACTATACTTTCTGAGATTTTTGTCCAGAATTAATGGGTGGACTTTGTTAGTAAGGCATTTTCTAAATATGTACATTTTTAAGTCTTGATTTGTAGTGCCATTTGTCAAATGGTCGTGCTAGAGGAATGTAGCTCAGGTCCAAAAGGAAAGAACACAGCACCTCCATTCCAAGGCATTAACTTCAATAGTCAGAAGTGCTGGTCAGAATCAGAATAATAGTGATGGTTAACCTTTCTGCATGGTTTCTTCCATTTGGTAATACTTGCAAGAATGAAGTAATTGCAGAATTATTACAGGCATTTTCTGCAGTGGCCTGTAAAGTGAAAGCTGAAGCAGAGCATCTTATTTCTACAGTTCCATTCCTGCTCAAATTCAGACTCTTGCCCCACTCTAATTTGTTCTGTCTATGCCTACACTAGCCAAATTTTTATTGGCTGGATATTTTGTTTTCTCTCAGAGAAAATTAATATTTTTATTCACACTTAAGACTTTGATTTAGCACTGCCACGGTGGTACGGCGGTAGCGTTGTTACCTCACAGCAAGAGGTTCTCCCATTCGATTCTTGGCTTGGGAGTGCATTCTGTGTGGAGTCTGCATGTCCTCCCCGCGGTTGGGTAGCATTCGAAAGACATGCGTGCGTAAATGGGCGTGCCTTCGTTGAAGGTTGGGCGTCGAGCTGCCACCTTGGCGTTTCGTAAAAATCTACTACCAATCATTAGCGGATCGGAGTTCCACTGTGGCGACACCTTACCGGGAAAAGCCGAAAGTCAAACAACAACAACTTAAGACTTTGATGTGGATATCATCCCTTATGGAAGTATTTACTCTAAACTGCGACCATATGGGCTTTACAGCAGAACCCCTTGAGTTAAAAGCTCCTCACTAACCTCCTAGATCCATCCCCACTTGGCAAACCTTTCAACCATCTAGGACCTCTTTAGTGACATCCAAACCAGCATCAGAAGCAGTAATTGAAATAAAATAAGATGTTTTTAAGCCTTTCAGGACTGATTTTGTTATTAAACTTGCTTGGTACGTAAAGGTTTTTGAGGCTGATAACTATACTGGCATCCTAAATTGCATTGCACCATCAGGCCTGTCTGTGCACCATCATGCCTCTCTGGTTCTTTTCCTGCTGCAAAAGTACATAATCTGTGCTGGAAAGAGCTCCAGGCTGCAAATGATTATTACTGATTTTCAGGTGATTTTTGTCATTTGTGAGAGAAGTTCTTCTCATTTAATATATAATGTTGCTACATTGATTGAGAATGTCTCCTTTGCTGACTTTTGTTTGTATTTTTCCTTCAGGTTCTTTTGCAGCTAGAGCATTTTAAATAAAATAAGACAAATGTGTTTACAAAGTAGATCTGTGGGAATCCAATTCTCTGTACAGGCAAAGCACATGAAATGTCTATTTTTTTTAATACTCTGTACCACTGTCTGACCATCATTCCTTATCACCCTGGTGAGGGTCATTGAAGAGGGGCAGTCATTTAGCCAACAAATTATTGGTGGTTTGAGGGTTTTTCTGCTTGCTCTGTTTCCTGCATGGAATTCCCAACTTGCAGAGCTGAAGTAGGATGTGCAGTGGGCTGTCCGTGCTGGTTGCCCCTCACCTTCCCAAGGGAAGGTGGCAGCAATCAGCCTTACCCCATCCTCAAGCATAGGAAGTGGTTTCTCAGGTTTCTACTGGAGAAATTGTACTTCTTTATATGCCTCTGAGCACCCACTACACTTGCCACAACCCCAGGAAGAGGTAGCGACCATACCCCTTCACTTCTGTCCCTCCCTGCCGTCCTCGTTCTTCCATTTTCAAGGTGAATAATTAAAGCCAGGTTACCTGGGTCACAGGGCTTCATCCATCTGTATTACATAGCCAAGCATCACGTGTCTAATTTTTATGAGTGTAATTAAACACAGTACCCATTCTTGTTACATATATCTAAAAATTAACTGCTACTGTAAAACAGAAAGCTTAATAAAGTGTTGGAAAACTGGTCTTGTTTCGCAAAAGGTTCTACTGAGTAGGACAGCTTGCAGAATTCAATCTGTCTTACAAAGTGTTGCAGTCCTGGAGTTAGTATATTTAAAGAATGGGAGTGGGGGGGTACAGCCCCTCCAAAAAACCTTGGGGGTTTTAACCAACATTGTAGGAAGCAGTTTCAGCAAGTCTTCCTATTCTGTGAAATTGTTAACATATTGGACCTAACTCTTGCTTTGACTGAGCCTCGTAACATTTGTCTCGTTAGACTTAATTGAGGTGGTCTTGTGACCATTTTAGCTGCTGAAATTTAGTTGATGGACCCTTTGCATGTTCTACTTGTTTCTCTTACTCCTTTGATCAGCATATGTTTCCCTAAAAGAACTCTCAGATCAGAAGACGAACACTTTTCACCACAAATAAACCAAATAAACCCCCTGAACAAAGCCTATAGTCATACTTGGTAGCAAAAAAATGAAGCTTCCTATCCCTGACAGTCAGAATTATTTCTAACATAGCCACCTTTAAATGATACCTAAAAGAATGCTTTACAAAATCATGGACCTGCTCCTGCACCAGTCTTTGCTGAACTTACTCACTATACGTCCGTCACACCTTGCAACCCTCTTCAACCTCCTACTCCATTCCTTTCTTTTGTTTTTCCCACTACCTCACCATATCCAGTTTCTCTCTGCAGACCTTTCCTCTACCTTTTTCTCTTTCTTTCCTGCTCAGCTAAGCTACCTGAAGACACCCTACCCTGCACTATTCTTAGAATCTTTCTTTCTGTCCATCCTTACTTCCTTTTATAACCCTAATATGAACACCCTGTCTCATACTAAGACATCACTCTGTTTCCTCTCACTGTCTCTAATCATGTAATCTTTAATGTCTCATTTAAATACTTTAGAATTGTCTCAGGTTTCTCTTATCGCATAGTAATCAGTGTAACAAATAATATGACTAATGAGTTTTTTATCACATATTTTCTCCAACTCATGTTATATGTTATTGCACTCTACTGGGAAACGTGTTGTGTTTTTGTCATTGCAACATTTTTCACTCCTTTATTTTTTAGTGGTACATGAAGCATTGTGATTTAACATATCTGTAATTAATTTTTGATAGATTGAGATTGTGGAGGTTTTCTCCCCCAGACCTCCACAGAAAATGGGTACTTTTTGGCCCAGTCAGACCTTCCCAGTAAACAAATATCAATTTATCAAACGGCATAAATCTGGTAGACATTTTATTTGCACTGGTCTCACAAGTTGTCTGACTCCATTCATAATCAGAGCAGTGACGTTAAATAGTTGTCGTTTTACAGAAATGAAGTCAGATGAAACTCTCTGTCAGTGTTTGGAACTTAAGTTAAGATTCCTTGTCTGATTGTTTTTGGGTCCACCCTATTGCAGGTGAGATTTCCCCTGTACAAGTCAATGCTATCTTTTCTCCTCACCATCTCTAACTGTAATAGATGTCGATCTTTCCACCATAATGTCTTTTGAGGCAAAAAAAAAAAAAAACAAAGCAGTCTAGGAGCCCATTCTCCTATTTCCTCCCTAGTTTTGGGATCTCTGGAATATGTTTTGTGTGTCTTTATTCCCAAACTCATGAATTTGAGGTGCCATTTCCATTAATGCTGGTGCAGGTGTCTGAACATAATTTCACCTTTCACTTTGCTTTGTGCCAGTCCCCAGCAGTCCCTACCCCAGGTATCAGTCCTTCCTGTTTCATTTATAATTGCATCTTTTGACAGTTGCCTTGCAATTGTCCTTTTGTTTCTCTGCAGGGGATTTCATTTGGAGAGGTATCAACCCCCCTGCCACTGAGACTTGTCTGTATGTCTCCCTTAAAGTTGCACAAACAGAGTTTTTAGGATGCATGAAATTTCTTGTTTTACAAGCATTCAGTATGCCCAACCACCACCACCACCAAGATGCACAATTGGAATTTACTGCTGCAAAAACACTCAATCATTGCCATGAATTAGTTCTTAGTAGGAAAGTTTGCCATAAAGCAAAGTGTTTCTTTAAAAATTGCTGCAAACTGGGAGTTTCTGAAAAAGTTCCCAAACAAAAGAAATAACAAGAGGCTGAACCATCTCTCCTTTTAAGGAATTGCATTGGTTAGCATTTTTGTACTGTCATTTAATAAGCATTGTGCCACGTTCCTCCTTCAAGTGCCTTTACAAGCCCAAGAATTGAGGCCCCCTTCTTAGGCACTTTGCCAGCTTCTTTTGAGTTAATGGCCACAAGATACTGTAAATTGTCTTGGTTTTGGTTTGGATGAGCTCTTTTATTTCACAGATTTCCAAGTAAAGTTTTTTTTTTTTATGCAGTGGGCTTTATACGGAGCTAAATGCCTCAATCAAATAGTAATTATATGTGGCACATATTATTTGAAGGGCGTCACATTTTGAGCCACAAGTTGTGAATTCATTAGAGCATAGTTAGAGTAGGTTGTCAAGTCTCACCTTGCAACAGTTTCTCATGCAAGGCTACTGCCTGCTACCATTCTTTTTTTTTTCAATAATAATTCTTTATTTTATTTTTTCCAAACAACTAATACAGTACTACCAACTACTTACAATATGTACATGAATGCTTCCAACAGTTACATAGAATCATTATACATACCTATACACTTCTAAAAAAAAAAATAATGAAGAAAAAAGAACTAGTAACCATATAAGACTTATCTCAATAAAATTCAACAGTTATTCAGTTTTTCCCAGCGAATAGTGGAATGGAACTTTAAGCTAATACAATGTTAAAGATTTGTTCCCATATTTTTGTATTGTTTACATTTTTCTTATGATCACTAATTAGAAATTTATGTGCTAGAATATGTTTGGTGGCTACTATCTTGAAATTTTGCCATGATGTCTGCCTGCTACCATTCTACTTCTTTTTGATGCTAGCAAAGCAGTGAGAAGTGTCCTTGTTCCTCCATCAAAGCAATCAAAATCCTCTCTAAGTGCCAAGTGCCACTATTTTGTATTCCATGTAAAGCATCACTGAAGATTATTGTTTTAGGGATTTATTCTACTCCAGGAGTTGAAATTTAAAACTATTTTTGTAGTATGATAGTTTGTATACTGGCATATTGCATGCTGGATGCCAAATAGGCATTGTCAGATGAAATTTGGTCTACTTTGTTTAGTAAACTGTGTATTTGTCCTATTTTTGACCTATGTAAGTCAGTTTCAGTTGTGGTAAAGTGGACTCCAGTTGTACTGTCTTTTATGGTTCTGTGGTAATGGGAAGATGTTTTTATGCATACCAACACAGTGGTTATGCTCTTCGCAACCATCCTAAAGGGTAGCTTTCAGCTAGGGAATAAATGAAATGGCAGTGCTTTCTGAGATACCCCTTGCAAAGTCAACTGCGCAGCAGGTAAGCCAAGATGTTGTTGCTTCCATCTAGACAGCAGAACACAGCAGAGTCAACTTGTGAGTTTCTCCATTGTGACTTAAAAGCGATGTCTTTCACTTTGACGTACCAATAGAGTAATGTATTCTCCAGACATCAGCAACAAAAAAACTTTAGTTTCCACACCCATCCCACACAGCTTGCCTCAGAAGGGGGAGGTGTGTTAAGGGTTAAAGGTAAGCATCACAAGAAAGTTGCATATCTTGCAAAAATGCAGACTTAATATTGTTTTTGACAAATCATGGCCAAAAGACTGAGACTTGTGCATGTTTGTGAATCTTTCTGAACTTCCTTCATCTGTAAAGTTCTTAAAACCCTTTAGCCATTAGTTATGCTTTATGTACTGATTTGTTCTGGTCTTTGAATCAGACACTAGAACATAAGGACTTCTTACATTGGCACCCTTTCTTCAGCAGTTAATCCCCTCACAAGTTTGATCATCTCCTCTATCGCATAATCCCCTGCTCTGCGATTTCTAGATTTCATATCTGCCATTGCAGCTTTGACGTCCCCAAGCAAGCTAGAGTTTTTGAGAGAAGAATTAGTGGCTGTATCATTCAGGTAAGGGAATTGTATTGGCTTTATAATACTGTTACACTAGTATTAGCCGTGCGATTTCCAGATCTTCTGTGCCATTGCAGCATTGACGTCCCCCAAGCAAGCTACAGTTTTTGAGAATTACTGCAGCTACAGGTATCTTGAACACCTACTCCCTTCCCTTCTCTTGTGTAAAAAAAAAAATCACTTTACTTTGCGACTTTTTCTGTGTGTTAAGTGCCTGGTGTAATGCCTTTTTGTGGTTGGAGGTATGGTACTATTGCCTTTGTTTATGTTTAGGCTTAGTGATGGACTAAAACCGCACGTCAGGATTTAAAAAGTGCAACAGATATGGTTATAAGGTCCTCACAGTGACAGGACCCACATGACGTGTGTGTGTGTGTGTGTGTGTGTGTGTGTGTGTGTGTGTGTGTGTGCGCGCGCACATGTGTTTGGGAGTGGGACATCTGTAAAGCAAGTGTAAGATTTGCAAAAAAGTTCAGTATAAGAACTTTGTCTTACAGGAAAAATAAGTTGGTTTTGCCCTCCATGTCAGTGCCAGTGGGGAAAACGACTGGTGAATTCTTATGTCTTTGGCCTAAACTTCTGAATCCAAATAAAGAGCACAAGTTATAGGATTCTGATATGTCCTAGAGAAGCTCTTTCTTGCAAAGATGCCTAGAGCTTGTTCTCTTATACAAGGGCCTCTTCTGTGGCAGTTTCATTTGTGGTAAAGGGGACTCCATTTGTACTGCCCTTTATGGTTCTGTGGTAATAAGATGAAGATTTTCTTTTGTGCAGTTGTTTGGTTGGGCCATCAGTTAGATCTCTCCACCCCCTCAACAGGAGTCTTCAGAAACCATGAATTTGTCACTGAGACTTAGTGTTTGGATCACTTCCTCAGAAAGAGTTTCCAAGTTCTCTCTGTCTCGGCCAGCGTCAGAATATTCGCTTAGAGCCTACAGGTCACTTCAGAACCCTACCTACGTTGATTAAGTGCAGATGATGTCAGCTTTTGTGAAGGTTCAGTCTTGATTCTGCCCTCTGAGTGCCTAAGGTGGCTCAAGAACACTCTTCCATCCTTTTCTTCCTTTCCTCCTGTGGTTCCTATTTCAGCATTGGTACTGATGTAATCTCTGGAAAAAAAAGTGATGATTTCAGCTTCCATGGATGCTCCTTCATCCTCACTGATGCCCTTGGTGTCTGTGGCTGTTTTGAAGCAGACTGTGCTTTTGCCACCAGGACCCACTAGAGCTGGAAGGTTTGATGGCGACCAGTCAATGCTGACTTCAACCCTGATGATGATGATGGAGCCATTACTGGTGTTGACTGGTTTGGTGTTTGATCCTTCAGTGCAGAAATAGTAGGAGACAACTTCAACTCCAGAGTGGTCTGAGCCATCCATGTTTCAGGTCTGATCCTGCTGTGGCCACACCGGTGCCACTGATTATAATGCCAAGTGTTTTGAGCTTGGGGGTCTCCACTGACATTTTGATGCAAAGTAGACGACCACTTGACTGTTTGCAAGGGCTAGTATAGGATCCATTGTTTCCCCCTGTTTAGCGGCAGTGAGGTAGGTCTTTTAAGATTTATTGTGTATGCCCTATAGACAGAGGACTTTGAGCCTGTGATTTGGTGATTTAGGCTGCCTTCTTCCTTGGACAGTTCAGATGACCCACTCCACCTTGTACTGACTACCTGGGAAGATTGGGCGAAGCACTTAGACTCCCTCTTGAGGTCTCCTTCTTGAATTACAGATTTGGATGGAGAGGTCTCCCTCAAATCACCTCCCGAAGATATCACATCCAGCAAAATATTGGAAATGAGGAAGAGCACCAATCAGCCCCTCCTGTCCAGAGGAAGAAATGTTGCAGGAGGCCTGTCCTCCCCTTCAGCAGCCTGGGTTGTTCCACCCCACCCCCACACTAGATTTAGTGGTCAGCAAAAGATGGAATGATCCTGATGTTACAGAGCCAATACCCTGGAAGCCTAAAAATGCTGCAGACCTCCATGTATAGACAGTACTGAAGTAAAATCCTTCCTGTGGACTCCATAGTTGTCTCTGCTGCCAAGAAGAAGGACTTTATAATGATAGGTTAGGGGAGTGAGTATATTCATCAGGGAGATTCTTTATAAGAGCTCTAAACTGTAATATGCATATGACTAGGTTTCAGTGAGAGCTGGTAGAAAATATTGCAGACTATGTAGCAGTTGCCTGCAGGTGAACTAAGGATTCAATTTGAAATCCAGATGGATACCCTGTCTTCTATTTCATCTGTCACTGTTTGATTCTTAATGCTACGAATGGTGCTGCTCTAGCGATAGATTCAGTTCTAGCCATTAAGAGATAGGCCTGGCTGCATCTAACAGACTTTGTGGATCATTTCATGGTGGCATTTGTCACTGTTCCTTTTGAGGGTTCTTCCTTATTTGGATAAAAGGTGAGAGAAAAAACACTGTAGTGTGAACAGGATGGCAAAAATGTTCTCAGCTGTTGGGGTCAAGTTTTCCATACCTCAAAGATATTTCCAAAAGTTTGGGGATTGGCATAATGGTTAAGGTAAAAAAGACCAAATACTGAAACGTGGTGGCTGAAACAATCACTGTCACTGTTCAACGAATCAAAGGTAATACATCCTTTTAACAGCAGCAAAATGCAAAAACGAAGTATTCTCCATCCATATAAAGAGTCACAAATCTTTTAAATAACAGGAACGTTCTTTATTGACATGCAGTAAGCGCTTTCACCCAGACGGCTTCATCAGACTGTAACAGCATGTAGAATCAACAGTCATATATACCCAAATCAATTAACACCAAAATTAAATCATTTAAGTAATTATGCAATTAAGTTAAAAACGCAGTCATTTAAAATACAAGCATATAAAATATTAAAAATAAGTCATAGGTACCAAAATGCATGTTCTGAACTAATAATGTTTAAAACATCACCTTTTATGTTTCTAAGGTGTAGCTGTCCACATCCCCCCCTCTCATAGTAGTATTGATACACTGCAAAACAAGAAAGGTGAAAGTATGTGTGATATCTGTATCTAGTTGGTGGCGTGCTAGAGCATAAGTTGCATCCCCAATTCTCATCTTATAGACATGCTCTCTAAGACTCTACCCCTGGATTGAATGACAGCTACACCTTAGAAGTTGAGCTCAGGTGGATTGTGAGATGTAGAGCAGACTCTACCCCTGGATTGAATGACAAGGTTAGTTTACAACCAATATTAAAGAGAAGAAAATTATCTGTTAAACATAAAAGGTGATGTTTTAAACATTATTAGTTCAGAACATGCATTTTGGTACCTATGACTTATTTTTAATGTTTTATATGCTTGTATTTTAAATGACTGCGTTTTTAACTTAATTGCATAATTACTTAAATGATTTAATTTTGGTGTTAATTGATTTGGGTATATATGACTGTTGATTCTACATGCTGTTACAGTCTGATGAAGCCGTCTGGGTGAAAGCACTTACTGCATGTCAATAAAGAACGTTCCTGTTATTTAAAAGATTTGTGACTCTTTATATGGATGGAGAATACTTCGTTTTTGCATTTTGCTGCTGTTAAAAGGATGTATTACCTTTGATTCGTTGAACAGTGACAGTGATTGTTTCAGCCACCACTTTACAGTATTTGGTCTTTTTTACATTTTTTATTATCCTTGTGACGTGGTTCCCCTGCGCAGACTTCTTATATTATATTTACATAATGGTTAAGGTATTTACCTCACAAACACAAGGTGCAGGGTTTGATTCCCACCTTTAGTTACTGTCTGGTTATTAGCTAGGCAAATAAGAGTCTGATTTGAGGCAGGGTTTGGCATAAAGGTTAAGGTCTTCAACTCACCGATACAGGGTTTGATTCTGACATCTGGCTATTTGCTAGCCATATAGGTTCTGCAGCCTGGTAGCCTAGCATCTACCTATGAACTTAAAAGAATCAAAAAGGTACCAGGAACCTGTGGTTTCTTAGGTCCCAGAATAGAGGTCAGTATTACAGGGGTTTCTGAGGCAGAGGAGAATTCCAGTCAAGTTATTGCTTCAGGGACAGATGTGGTCCAAACCATTAGGGCTGTAAAGCAACCTTTTGAGGCCGTCAATAATATTAAGTCCTGAACAGTTACCCAACTGTCCCAGTCTTGAGGCAGATGTGGGACGTGTCTCCCTCTATATCAGTGTATGGTTGGCCATGATGTCAGGCAGGTAAGTAAAGAGTCATCATGTACAGAGATTATTTTATTTTATTCCCTTTTCATGTCCAAGAGTCTGCCCTTTCATCCACCAACAATGCCTCTGTCAAATGAGGTCAGCAAAACAGTAGCTTCTATCTCTCCATCCAGAAGGTCCCACCAGAACAGAGAGGGTTCACAGTCTACTCCAGGTTCTTCTCGACTCCCAAAAAAATGTTGGACCTCAGACCTATTCTTGAGTTAAGTTGATTAAACTTGTATGTGAAAAAAAAGCTGTTCCAGATGGTTACAGTACAGTCCATCCTGCTGTGTTTGCAGGAGGGAGACTGGATATTTGGACTTCCAAGAGGCATATCTATACATCAAAATAGTGAACTCATCAAGTAAGATTTTGTGCTTCCAGGTGGGAGCTAGTTGTTATCAGTTCAGAGTCCTGTTTGGTTTTACCACAGCCCTCTGAGTGTTCGTCAAATGCTTGGCCTCTGTAGCAGCTCACATA
Organism: Protopterus annectens; assembly: GCF_019279795.1. Taxonomy (NCBI): domain Eukaryota; kingdom Metazoa; phylum Chordata; order Ceratodontiformes; family Protopteridae; genus Protopterus; species Protopterus annectens. The sequence goes on from NC_056727.1 coordinate 541,694,635, forward strand.
TGATTGCTAGGGGTAAAAGTTTTCCCCTGCTTCGATGAATGACTCATAGCTGCCCTGACTATAGAATTACTGGTTTTGGATAGACAGTGTTTACTTGGATGTGAATGTTCTTGGAGATCCTGGTCAGTCTGGTTAAATCCCAACTCTCACTGATTCAGTCCATTCCGTTTATTGGACATCTGTCAGATGTTGTAGATCAATAAGCAAGATTGCCCCGAGATAGAATTGCTTCAGTAACTGGGGAAGTTCACAGCCTCCTACACGTGTACATGCACGCATACACACACACACACACACACACACACACACACACACACACACACACACACACACACACACACACACACACACACACACACACACGTCTTTCTGTATCTGTGGTTCTAAGGGTTCCGAGACTCATGGCTGCTCCTTTTCAGACATTTCCATTAGCAAGACTGAACATGAAAACCCTGCAGTGATCATTCTCAATGTAATGGGGTCAGGTTTTTTCATATATGCAGTGGATATGAAAAAAAAAGACAATAAATAATTCCAAAACGTTTCAGACCTTTAGTGTGACCTATAAACCTGTACAGTTCAGTTTAAAAACAAATCTGTTAGGGGAAAAAATATAAAAAATAAAAAATGTACAATAAGCTAGTTGCATAAATGTGCACACCCTTAAACTAATACTTTGTTGAAGCACCTTTTGATTTCATTACAGCATCCAGTCTTCTTGAGTAGGAGTGTCAGCATGGCACATCTTGACTTGACAATATTTGCCCACTCTTTTTTGAAAAAGTGTTCCAAATCTGTCAGATTGCGAGGGCATCTCTTGTGCACAGCCCTTCTTCAGGTCACCCCACAGATTTTCTATTGGATTTAGGTCTAGGCTCTGGCTGGGCCTTTCCAAAACTTTAATTTTCTTCTGGTGAAGCCATTCTTTTGTTGATTTGGATGTATGCTTGGGCTCATTGTCATGTTGAAAGGTGAAATTCCTCTTCATCCTCAGCTTTCTAGCAGATGCCTGAAGGTTTGGGACCAGAAGTGACTGGTATTTGGAACTGTTCATAATTCCTTCCACCTTGACTAAAGCCCCAATCAAATATTCAAAATCTTCTTGCCTTACTCACATACTTAAGAATAATGATCTCTGCCTACTTTTCCTTTGAGTGTATATCGACTTTTTCTTATTCATTTTCTTCATTCCTGCCTGCGGTTTCTCTCCCTCCAAGCCATTCTTTTCCAGCCTTCAGTAATCCTCTAGTAAACTTTACTTCAACCCTTCTGCTTTCAACTTCCTGTATTATTCCAGGCTGCTCTTTATCTCCTCTCACTTACTATCTCATTCTGTTCTATCAGTTCACTCCTTCATAATCCCATTTTGGAACTTCCCGCAGGTGATATCTCCTCCCATCACTTAGTTATTTGCACTTCTAGTATTTGAAGCCCATATCTTCACTTCAGTTTCTCCACATTGTTGGAGAATTGTTAGCTAGTTTATCACCCTGTCCTTCTGAATCTACTTATCTGCCACTTTCCATCTGTCTTTATAAATCCTTTGATTTTTAAGACACTCTGTCTTTAATTCCTTTTTCGATGTTTCTGACACCATTAACACATCTTTCTTTCTTCCTCCATTGGTCCTCTCCAGGCCTTGTTCATTCTATTCCAATCTGTTTCATAATCTGTTAGTCTCAGCACACTTCCCATCATAGACATCTGTAAACTGGTCTTCAGTTCACGAACACCCAAACCCCCTAGTCTTAGCCTTAGTCAGCTTCTCCCCTCCCCATGCAAATTCTGTAATCATTTGTTTTACCCTTTTAAGGTAAATTTTTTCTGGAAGAGGCAGTGACCCTGTCCAGCATAAACAAATTTCCACATTATGCACATTTACAAAACTTGTACTGTCTAACCCATATGTAGTCCCAGAACTTTCCAAATTTGCAACTGTTATTTTATAATTTTAAATATCTTCTCATGTGTATTTTACTTGATTTCTTCACACTGTCACTTATTCATATGCTGAAATATCTCCATGGTTGCACCAAGAATTTGCCTTCCGGCTGCTTTTCTCTCTCTCTCTCTTTGTCATTTCAACAATACCACTTTTGTCTTTTCAATGCTTACTTTATACCATGACTCTTTCCCATATTCCCTTAATAACTTCCAAAGTTTACCCCATCTTCCCCATACTCACTTAACATCAGTAAAATATCATCCACATGTAAGAAAATTTTATTTTCCATACCTTCCCATCTATAACCCTTAGTATCTGCTTGTCTTATTACTTCTGATAATAGCCCCACTCAGGCATTGTTGACAAACTTAAGGGGTTAGGTACAAACCCTTATGCAACCCAGTGGATAGCCAAGTGGCTCACAAACAGGACTTGGGAAGTTAAAATTGGGGAGTCCATCTCTACAAAGAGGCCAGTCACAAGCGGAGTCCCTCAGGGATCAGTCCTGGGGCTACTTCTTTTTGGAATTTACTTCTCTGAAGTCAGGGCCAATGTCAATGGCCTCTGGATGACTCCTACACATCCTTAAAACTAACAGTACCAGAATTACCCATTCTAAAGACTTAAACCTTGCCTGTGATATAAATTGGACCTGCTGCAGAGACTGGTATGTATCCCAAAGACTACCTCTTCTCTGGAACAGGCTCCTCATCCATGTGAAGCAAAGTTTCTCCCTAACCCATTTCAAGTGTAACTTGGACAGTTGGATGGGGAGCAGGAAGTTGATTCCTGGTTTGGCACCAATGTCTGTAATGGACACAGGTGGCCTTTAAATGGTTCATTTCCCAGGCCCCTACTTGTAAATGGTTCACCTCCCAAGCCCCTGCTTACACTTATAAAGGGTACCAGAACTTGTCAGTGATTTGGGATGCATGATTAAGCTTACAAAGGCCGTTGTGATTGTTAGCCTAGTAAACATCTATAAACCTATGAACAATATAAATAGCAAAAAGGAGAGGGGAAAGGGTGGCATCCCTCTTCTAATATCAATCTTGTATGACCGTTTTACCCTTATGTTAACCCTAGCACTTGCTCCACTGTAGAGTTTTTTCAGTAACCTCATCCAGGCATCTGAAAATCCCCATCTCTCCATCACCTAAACCTCTACTGCCAGTACATCCTGTGAAATGCTTTCTCGGTGTCTATATGTTATTGCCAATTCATTTCTCTTGTCCTGTGCATTTTGTAAGAGGAACATTATTTTAATTATGTATTAGCTGCCCCCCCCCCCACAAAATCTGCCTGATTACCTTTAATTTTTCCTAATATTTTGCCAGTCTTCCTGCCAATATTTGCATAAAACATTTTTGATCATTTAATATGGGTATGGGTTTATATGATGTTGCATATAAGGGATTCTTTCCTTCTTTGCATATTACCGATATAATAGCTTCTCTTCAAAAGTCTGGAGGGCTGTTCCCTTCTGTCATACTATTAAATAACCCTAACCACATAGTAATCACTATCTTCATTCTGTAGGAATTTCATCCCTCCCGAGTTACTTCCCCTTTGCCCCATATCACCATGTGCTTTTTTCCAGCTGTTCCCTCGTTATCTTTCTCATCAATGATTCATTATTCAGCTGCTCTATCAGCCAAAAGTCTGGTAATCTCCAACCTTAACTCCCTGTCTGACCACTTTCTACCCCTCTCCATTCATCCATGTACAAGTCTTGATAATACCATCTCAAAACTTTTAAAATCTCTTCAATTCATTCTCCTCATGATCCTGCCCTTCCTTTCTTATGTAAATTCCTCCCTACCTCCTATTGTCACAGCTGCACTGCTAATGTTCTGGTTGCTTTTGGCTTCACACTGGTAAACAGCTTTTCCCCTGCATTGGTTTGGCCACCTAGGTCTCTAATGGACACAGGCAGTCTGTAATTGATTCATCTCCAAGGCCCTAGCTTGTAAATGGTTCATCTCCCAAGCCTCTGTTTACATTTATCAAGGGTATCAGAACTTGTCAGAGATTTGGGATGCGTGGCTAGGCTTAAAAAGGCCCTTGTGGTTGTTAGCCTAGTAAGACACCTATGAACCTAATCCTTCTCTTTCATTTTTTTTCATTCTTCCACTCCTGTAGCTTTTGTTTGATCGATCTTTGCATTTCTCTCAGTCTTTTGAATTTGATTATTTCTCTTCATCCTTATTTGTTTCACCATGTGTGCCTTTCTCTAGCCCTCATTTTCTGCCTTACTTTTTCCTGTACTTGACTTCTGATGTTACTTTTTACTTTATCCCACCGCTCCCCTTTTTTACTGTCTACCAATCCTACTTCTTTCAGAATTAACATTTTCACCCATTCTTGCTCTTTCCTCTGCAGGAGATATGCCAGTACCCTCCAATGCCTGTCCAGAGTTAACATTTTCAGTAATATAATTCTTTCATTCAGTAGGGCAAGATCAGATAATGTTAATGGCACTGTAGTCACTCTCTCCACCATATGTACTTGCTCTTTTGAAATGTACCCCAATTTAATCTTGCCCAACTATTATACCTATGCAAAAAAGATATACAATTCTCCTGTTCAATTATGTGCCCTCTCTACCCATATATCCAATAGCCCTGTAGCTGTCAAATACTGCCTTTAATGTCTGTGCTATATATCTGCTTTCCTCCTCCAAGGTCCCTTATTCACTTCCTCCATACTGATTGGTAATTTATATAAGAGATGAGAATTTAACATTGCCCATTTGGGTCAGTAGCTCCCTCAATCCATTAGTCCTGATTCCTGGTGGAAGATAGAGTGCGACAAAATTATATCAATCCCTGCTATCCTAACTTTTATTCCTGTAACTATTTCTTTCTAGTGGCCATCCTTTCTTCTTCAGGAGAATCACTTCCCTCTTTCTTGGCTCCTTGTAAAACTAGCTATCACCTCATAGCCTTGAACTCTGTATCTTTCTCTGCTGTTCAAATGTTAACTTGCTTGCACTGAAGCTAAATGCACTGTCAAGCTGTTCACGTAACCTAACAACCTCTCCCTCCTATTCCTATCCTGGAGCCCATTTGCCTTCAGTATCACTATCTCAAAGGTCTCTTGCATCCTCCGCCCCATGGCATGTCAATTTTCCAGCTTTCTTACCAACCCGGTTTGATTTCACACCTCTTACCATACTACCATCTATCCTTAGGCCTTCTAACTTCATTCTGTTTATTTCATAGACTGAATGTGTCTCCTCCATCCTTATCCCACACTTAACTATATACATATATACAATAAACATCTGAAACTTTAACTACTGTCCACACTGACATCATATGACTCACTTTCCTCTCTTTTATCTCTGCCATTACTATGACAGCTCCACAGTTTACAATAGGGATCCCTGCAGCCCCTGCCAAAATGACCTTATTATCTGAAGCCAAAAGTTTCCATCCTCTCTCTCTTGTTTGGATTTCATAAATTCATACCTCATCCTGTCCTTTCCCCTAACCATTTCTGCTTGCTTGTCCCCACTTTTTCTCAGTTTCTCTTGCTTTGAATTATTAACCTGGCCTATCAAGATCCTTCCACTGTCTAATCACACCGCTACAGTCAGGAGGCCTGGCCTTCCCACTTAAGCAAAAAGTGAAAAGGAAAAGGCTGTCTGCTACATCCCACTTGGTCTCAACAACAGGCTCCATCCCTGCATTAAATGTTTCCTATTATGGGGCTTTCCCAAGAAACTAAGTCACAAATCCATGAGCTTATTTACTGTCGAGTATTGAAAATCATTACAGACTTATCCCCTCTGTATCATCCACCCCAAAGCCCTCCTTATATTCATCTTTCCCACCAACAATACATCTCACTGAAAAAAAGGGAAAAATCTCAAATAACCTTAATTTAAATCATGCCCGTCGTCTTTCCCTCTATAAAGAAAATTAGCAAAGTACTGCATGAATACACTCAAAAATATCCCATCATGTGTATTCATAGTCTTATTTTGTTAACTTCAACATGTTGAAACAATCCCACGTAAATGCATTGCCCCTTGATTCACCCCCTCATTCGTGCTATTACTATCTCCACCTCCCTGTGTCTGTCAGCCATAACTAACACTGCACTACATTCGCCACACCCATACCCCTACTTAGTAGTGCAGACTTTCATACTTTGCTAACTATGTATTTCTTGGTTACACACCTAAAACCTCTTAATCCAGTTCAAACAATGTAAACATATCCACATTTCACTGCCACTGCATCAATACTCTCTTGAGTAATCTTTTTTCATCTAGATTCACCATCTTCTTTAACTGTAACTTCAAAATGTTGAAACAATCCTGCATGTATGCATTGTCCCATGAATCATCACCCTCAAAAATTATAAAGATTTTGTATCAGTCAGCCATAACTACCCTTGGGCCATATTCCCTCGCCCACGTGGCTACAGGACAGTGCAGAAGTCTGTAATTTGCTAATCTCTTGTTTACATCCCCAGATCCTCTTAATCAAATTCAAATGCTGTCATCTGAACACAGGCACAGTCATATATTGGTCACCATGCTGTACAATGGGCCCTTTCAAATTTTTGTCTCCTCTTCCAAAATTCCTGCCCATTTTGCCATTAAGTTGCTCATCCCTTTAACAGTCTCTACCTTCAAATTCTTCAGGGAGGCATGTCACTTTGATAGTTTTGCATCCTGCTCTATCATCCAGATTTATGGTCGTCACTAAATACTCTAATCTAGTGTCCACAACATCCATCTGTGCCTTCAACTCTTGGTTTCTGCTCGTTGGAACGCTCGGCTACGTCACCCAATTTCTTCTCCAGATTAGACAGACATTCCTATCAGGTCTGCTTGACTTTTTATTCCTTTCCAAATGATTTTCAGGGTAATTACTTCTATTGGAGCATCATGGTCCAATGTCATTGTGCCAGGATCTTCTGCAAATGACTTAACTGCTTTATGTCTCTTGCTCATCAAAACTGATGTTTACTTCTTAAAAGGCTTCTTTTGATCACTTTGACACACTTGGCTTACTGTTTACATGCAAACTACTTTTTTCGAAACTGATTTCTGTGGGCCAACGGTTACAAAATGCATTACCATACCGGATGTCCGGGATCAAGCTTTTCATTTTGTGTTGAACAGGGTCAAGTTGTCCAAGGTCTACATAAAGTGTCTTCTGTGGTGAATAACACCACCAAACTGGTCAGAGGACACATTCTTTATTCAGCCATCCCCAATTGCCACTGGGACCATGAACTTGTCCATTTCGAGGTGAGGGATATTATTTCAACAGAACAAGTCAGGGCATGACTGAGATGTACATCAACTTACTGGAGATGAAAGCAGTCCTCCTAGAGTTGCAAACATTTCATGACCAGCATCCTCAGGGAAAGATTGGCATATATCCTGACAAGATGGCATTGGCATGGTACATAAATGAGGAAAAATAGTATCTTATCCTCTATGCAGGGAACCCTTGAGGATATGGGAATGGGCCTTACAGTTGCATTGCTTTCTTGTGGCAGTACATATACCGCTGACATCCACAGTGATTGCGGAGAAGCTGCGCAGACAAATACTGCTTCCTCATGAATGGTCTGTCAACAAGAAATAGGCTCAGAATAATTTTCAGAAGTGTTGCACACCCTGTCTTGATCTCTCTGTTTCACACTCTAACACCAAAGGTAGAGAGATATTTTACCCCAAAATCTTCCATTTAGAAGGGCAGACACCAAAATATACATTTGCCCAAAATTGTCTCCCAGGTCTTGTCCTATCCAGAGTCATTCAGAAAGCCAAGGTATGCCAAGCGAAATTCCCCTTGTTGTGTCCTCGTATAAAGAGAAGACCTTTTCCCCTACTGCACTATCCCAAGCTGCTACTTTACCCATTCAGGTTGCATCTCCTGGGCATTCATTTTTTAATCTGACCACATGGTTATTCCACTTGTAGTAATGGCCAGGGATCCATCTTTTCCCAGTGAGGTGGTTAATTTAGTATCTGCCTCTAAAAAGCCTTCTACTTATAAGATACTTAGGGGCAAATGGAAAAAAGTGGGCTTCAGATAGAGGCGTGGAGCCTACGTCAGTTTGTCTCGAGTACTTATGTTTCTGGCCCATATCTTTTAGATAAAGTGCTAGTTTTTCTATGATCACAGTTCACGTAGTGTTTATTTCATCTTTTCATTCTGGATTTCCTTCAGCCTTATTGGTGTCACACTAGATGTGTAAAGCCTGTTAGAGAGGTGTGTTCCACTCCAGGCCTCCCTTACCTGGACCTGTTCCCACATGGGATTTAAATGCTGTTTTTTTTTTTTTGCATCTAAGTATGTACCTTTAACTGCAGAAAAAAATTATGCTTGGAAGTTATCTGAAAGTGTAATTTGATAGAGGACTATAATTTTTCAATTATTACTGTTAAAGCTAGCACAAGTGGTAGACATTTGAGGTGTGAATAAACTTTGTGTTGTTTTTAAAATAGTTGCACTGTATAATTTTACTACTTTTTTTTTTTTTTTGCCAGATTTGAAATTCTGGAACCTGAGCCAACAGAGGCTGATCGAATAGCTATGGAGAATGGTGATCAACCTGTTAGTGCAGAGCTAAAACGTTTTAGGAAAGAATATGTTCAACCTGTGCAATTACGGTATGTGGGCAATTATAACAGTTTGAAATTGACAGTTGTTTTCACTCATACTTTTTTTCAATGTAAATTGAATTCCTTTACGTGTGTGTACAGACCCATTTACATTGAGTTGCATTTTTCTCTTGTAAAAGTCATATTCGTATTGAGATAAAAAAGGGTCAAAAATTTATTTTTGCTGCTGGGTTTCAGCTAGGAACCATTGACAAGCATTGATTACCTTTTCCTTGGGGTTGCCTGTGACTAAAGATGTGCTCTAGGGAGAGGCACAGGTCTGCCTACTGAAATACCTCTTGAAGAAACAAGGGAACACGTCTGGAGTCCGCCTGTTGCACATTCCCTCCTCCTGTCTTGCTGAGTGAGTGGCAGGGACAAGGACATAAAAAGTATAAATGGTTGAACCATTTAACCACCCCTAAAGACTAAATGATTGCCCCTCTCAGTTGACCCTCTCATTTGTGATAGTAAATATATGGGCAGGATGGCTGGGAAGGTCCAGTGATCAAAAAGTGTAGAGGGTAAAGAGTGAAAAATTGAATGTCAGCATCTATAGCTCCTAAAAATTTTAATATGCTGCTGCCACTTTGTTTATCATATTGATCACTGCTGCAGTAGTTTTAGCTATAGGGGTTATATTCTACTAAGGATACAACACCCATCCAGCTTGTAGAGCTTCAGGGCACTTTCCATGTGCTCAAACTTTCAAGCAGCTCAAGCTGAACTGACTAAAAGACAAGTCTGAGCATGAAGCCCTTCAGAGCATCACTGCCAGCGAAGAGTGCATTCCTCTGATTTCTTTCCAGGATAGATGGTCAGCTTGTGCTTTCCTTTGCTAGGCAGATAAGTTCCCCTTGGGGGGACAAAATCCATTTTTCTTAACTTTGTTGATATTTTATTAGTTTAGGAAAAATGCCAACTAGTAAGGCACACAAATACAACAGAACTCCCAGCATGACCGGGGAAACAAAACGGCTTCCTTCAAAGGATGAGCCAAGAAAATCAATCAAAAACTTTAAGCTCTTTCATTTTGAAAAACTTTATCAGAATCTTTGTTATTACTTTCCTGTACATGAAAGTTTTTTTTTAATGGTAGAAGTGTTGTATTTTAACAGACTGTCTTGAGACTGCAACATACTTTTAAATGGAACACACTTTTTTTGTCAGTTTAGAAGCAGTATAAAGTATTGGAAATAATTTATCTGTGGACAAATTGTGAAAGTATGAGGAATGTTTTATCTGCAATTTCTTCATGTGAGGAAGAATCTGCTATAAATAAAGTAAGCTTCTTCTTTTGCAGGGGTCACTACTCATAGGTTGATACTAGGCTATCAGCCCTAGGGCCTATACAAGCCTAGCCATAACAATTCCCTGGCTATTTCTTCCCACACTATTTACTTCCCTGGACCCCTGTCTAGCAGGGCGACTCACGTGATCCCCTTGTGAATTTCATTTCTCCCATCCAATCGTCAAGGTTCCTTTTGAAGAGGGCCAAAGAGGCACTCTGCTTGACATGTATGGGCAATCTTATTCCAGAGTCTGGGGAGTCTCTGGGTCAGGAACCTATCCCTCCAGCATGTTTTGTTTATTGTGATGACAAGGTTTAGATCCCTGGAGCGTGTGGCTCTGAGGGATTGGGATTTCTTTAAGTGTAGCATGTCCAACAGCTCTGGGTTTGACATGGCCTTGTATGTTAAGCAGAGATCGCCTCTGAGTACACTATATGCGACAGAGTATAGCTGGAGTTTTTTAAGGCGGTCAGCGTAGGGCATCTGCTTTAGGCCTGTGATTCTTTTAGTGAGGTATTTCTGCGGCCTTTAAAGTTGTTGCAGATGTGTTGAGAGGTACATACCAAATGGGGCGTCTAATGAGGGATGAGTACAGTGGGACAATGACCTCCTTTTTTCTGGATGAAAAGCCCTTAGTGATGAGGTGTGCCACACAGAAGTATTTCCTGACTGTTGTGGCGATGTGGTTATCGAAAGTGAGACCACTGTCCACCTGTATCCCTAAGTCTCTTATCACACCTTCGGTGTTTAGTGTACTGCCACCTATATGGTAATTCATGGGTACATGTTTTTTCCCAAAGGGGATAACTATACATTTCTTGGCATTGAGCTTGAGCCCATGGCTCTGGCACCAAGCGTCTGTTTCTGTAAGGCCTTTTTGTAGAGTATCCACATCATTTGGGGATTCTATAATGGCTCCCAGTTTGCAGTCATCTGCAAACTTTGTTAGCCAGAGTCCCTTAGTGTTGGCCTGTACTTCAGAGAAGTAGTTGCCAAACAAGAGTGGTCCCAGGACTGAACCCTGAGGTACTCCACTTGGCACTTGTCTGAAGATGGATTTGGAGTCGGCTATGTTTACAGTGTGGGTTCTATCAGTAAGCCAGTTAGCAACCCATTGGGTGACATAGGGATCATTTCCCAGCTTAGTAAGTTTATCTATGATTCCAGAGTGGGGGATGGTGTCAAAGGCCTTGGCAAGGTCTAGATAGGCTGTGTGAACCACCTTACCCTTGTCCATGGCTCAGGAGACTGATTCGAAGAAGTCAATCAGGTTCTGGAAACAGGATCGGCCCTTCACGAACCCAAACTGTGTGGGGTCCAGTGTTTGAAGGTTGCCAATGTCTTTGTTTATAAGTTCCATGATAATACACTCCATGGCCTTGCAGATAAGGCTCGTCAGACTGATGGGACGGTAGTTTCCGGGATCCAAGGTGGATCCCCCCTTGTGGAGTGGGATAACTGTAGCTCTGCGACACTCAGTGGGCACGAAACCTGAGGTGAGGCTATGATTAAACATGACACTTAGGTGATTTGCCAGTTCATATTGTAGTTTATATAGTACACAGCCTGGGATGTCATCTGGTCCCATGGATGCTGTATTCTTAGCTTTGGAGAGTGCGTTTTTTACCTGTGTGGCTGTTATTGCCTGGAATTTGGCAATCTTCTGGTATTGAGATGGGCCATGTAGGGGGTGAGAGGAGGGTGAAGTTGGCACTGAATCGATCTGCCAGGATATTGGCAATATCCTTGGGATCAGTATATTTAATGCCATTCTGTTTTAGCTCAGAGCAGATCTGAGCATTGCCATTTAAATTATTGACATAGTTTTAGAATGCCTTGTGGTTGTCTTTGGAATCTTTGGCAATTTTATTTTTGTAACTAATTTTGGAGGTTTTTATGAGGGATCTCAGTTTCTTACTGAGGCTGGTAAGGGAGTTTTTTGCATCCTGGGATTTTCCTCTTTTCTGCAACAGTTTCTTCCTTTTGTTGCAAAGTTTGTTTATGGCTGGGGCCCACCAGATCGGCTTCCTTTTTTTTGGATGAGAGCATCTTGGTTCTATTTGGGATGGCACGATTCATGCATGAGTGGATGTGCTCATACAGTGCCTTAGTGTAGGATTCAGCAGTTGAACTTTCAGTTACCGTCTGCATGGGTGCTGTGAAGTTTGTCTCTTCTGACTTGAGTAGCATGAAATTGGCTTTGGAGAAGTTTTTTTATGGAGGTTTCCTTACTGGGGAAGGTGGAGGTGAGATGTGGATGTTAAGGATGATTAGCTTATGGTCAGACCTGACTAACGAGGGAGTGACCATAGGTGTGGAGCATCGATTTCCCATGTTAGTAATGACCAGGTCTAGGATATTGGAGCCCCTGGTGGGACTATGGGTTAGTTGATCCAGGACGTTGGAATTTATGAATTCCAAGAACCGTTTGGCAAAGGTGTTGGTACAAGAGTAGTTTTCCCAGTTAATGGCAGGGTAGTTAAAAAATCACCCAGTATTAGGGTGTTTGGTTCTATCTCAATATTTTCCAGTATGTTTAGAAAGGTGTAGTGAGAATCTTGGGGCATGGTGGGGGATCTGTAGCAAGCTACAATTTGGATTGCAGTCTTACCTAGTGTTAGTTGCACCTGGAGAATTTCAAATGCATTGTTTTGGGCTACAAGCCTGGTGGTGTGAATATCCTTGGTGAATATTGACACTCCTCCACCTTTAGTATTTCGGTCCTGGTTTGGTGGCCGAAACGTGTGATAAGAGTTGTAGCCTGGTATTGCAGGGGTGCTCTCTGGAGCCTTGAACCAGGTCTCAGTTACTGCACAGATATAGATGTTCTCCATTTTTAGGAGTGCCACGAGAGAGTGCATTTTGAGGTTTAGACTTCTAGCATTGAGTAGCGTTACCTTCAGATTTTGCATGCTTGTACCTGTTACGGTGGTTGTTTTGTCCTTTGAACTTTGCCTAAAAAGGCACCATAGGGGTGGCAAGAGCCTTAGCCAGTAACCTGAATCCCAGGGGCGACAGGTACAGACCATCTCTGGCAAAGCATAGTGGTCTGTCGATCATGTCGTCCCAGGCAGACAGATACTAGATCCCCTTTGAATGACACCAGAAGCTTAGCCAATTGTTGAAGTCAATCATTTTGTCCTTATATTGTGGTATCATTCTGGGCAAAGGCAGGATGCTACTCGGGGCTAGGGTCATACCTGCCTGGGCCACATGATCCGAGAGCTCTTCCATGTCTCTTTTCATGTAGTCCAGGGAGGTACGTCTCAAGTCATTCACTCCAACATGGACAATGACAGAGTCATATTTGTACTTGTGGAGTCACTTGAGTGCATGCGTTATGTGGCAGATCCTGGCAACCAACAGGCAGCTGACTGTAATTTTCTCCTTGTTCATCCTGGTGAGTGGGACAGCAGTGTGCCGGACTAGAGAGTCACCTATGACTAAAGTGTTAGGTACGTTGTCTTGCTTTAGGGGCTTTTGCTGGGTGGCACACTGGTGTTGTTATTGGTGTTTGTTTGCGTTTCAGCTTCAGAGGTCCTTGTTGCTTGGGCAGGTTACAGTTAAGGGCCTCTGCATATGTGGATTTAGTGTTGCTATATTTGGGTGTTGGTGGTGTGGGTTTAGAAGGGCTATGTTTTGCTTGAGGTGTAGTGTGGGTGTTAACCTTCTCCTCTTGACTGTCTAACACAGTTTTGGGTGGAGAGAGCTTTACTTCCATTTTGGCTATGTAAGTGCATCTCTCATAGGTTGTAGTGTTGGGTGGTAGGAGGGGAGAGGGTTGTCTGTGTACATGAGGCAATTGCTGCATTGCCCCAGTATGTCCAGATTCACCAGGTGGACAGGAGAAATCACTGGAAGCTGACCCTTGGACATGCCTGGTTTGGTGCCCTTTTTTTTTTTTTTGTAAAGTACAGGAACTGTTTTCCCTTACCTTAGCAAGGTACTTTGCAGTTATAGGCTGTTTAGTGCCTACGATTAATTTCTCCTTATTAACAAGGAGAGTTGAGTGCTTGTATCAGTTTAAGGCTTCCTAGTGCTTTCCAGCAGGTATTAGAGCAAGTGCTAGTGACAGGGATGCTTAAAGGTAAGATGAAAAAAAAAATGCACGCTGCAGTGTGCACTAGAGAAGTTAGATGTGAAAGTAGGTAACTTAAGTTTTACCTGTTTAAAAAATTAACGTTTAGTGGAGAGTTACTATTTTTAAAACAGCAAGATGGATTGAAAGGGGTGGTCACTTTGTATTCTGGTACTATGGAATACAGTAGGATGGCCAATAAATTTAAATAGTTGAAGGGGAGGGATTTCAAAAATGATGATTTTGTGATTACTCACACAAGCCAGTGAAAGCAGAGAGGAAATGAGATATATGGTCAGATTAACATAAGAGGCAGGCACCTAGAAAGAGAGTGGTATTTAACAAGACAGCTGTAAATGGGTGGGGGTGGGAAAAAAAAGCTAACTCAGAGAGAGCTGTGGTCTCTTTTGAAGTCTGACTCAGAAGAGAGAGAGCTGTGGTCTCTTTTGAAGTTTTAATATGCAGGTAACGCAGAATGCAAGTAAAACACAAGGTAAAGAAAACAAACTACAGTATTCAAAATATAAAAAGGCAATAAAGTAATACAAAATAAAAGCAAACTAACCTTTCCTTCACAGCAAAGTGTAGCAGAGTCTGGATGAGCCTTTCTGGAAAGGCATTGTTTACACAGCTGTAAATGGGTGGGAGGGTGGGAAAAAAAGCTAACTCAGAAGACAGAGAGCTGTGGTCTCTTTTGAAGTCTGACTCAGAAGAGAGAGCTGTGGTCTCTTTTGAAGTTTTAATATGCAGATAAAGCAGAATGCAAGTAAAACACAAGGTAAAGAAAACAAACCACAGTATTCAAAATATAAAAAGGCAATAAAGTAATACAAAATACAACAAATAAAAGCAAACTAACCTTTCCTTCACAGCAAAGTGTAGCAGAGTCTGGATGAGCCTTTCTGGTAAGGCATTGTTTGCAGTGTGTGTGTGTGTGTGTGTGTGTGTGTGTGTGTGTGTGTGTGTGTGTGTGTGTATGAATGAATGACTCTGTTGATGCTTCTTCCAAGGCTATGGATACTGGTACTGTTTTAAAGAAATTTGCATGGCTGCACTCTCAGAACCTCCCAGATGATGTTCTTAAGGTTTTTGTCTCTTGATCACACGGTCAGTCCTCTGCCTTACCATTTGGACTGTCCACTACAAGAGTGTTTACAAAGTGTCAGTCTCCAGTTTTTGCAGACTACAGGGTGTTCATATTTTTCCATATTTAGACAACTTGCTTGTCTTTGCAGAGACTTTTACAAAGAGTTCATAGGTGTATACTAAACTAACAACCACTAGGACCTTCATAAGCATAGACATGCATCCCAGATGTGTTCCACAAGTTGTATGTTTTTAGGAGTTGATATAGTGGTGATTGTTGGTTACTGACATGATTTACTAACTGCCTCTGTCCATCAGAGATGTGGGTGCCATACCAGGGGTGGATTTTCGATTTCCCATCCTGTGGTCCAAGTCGCACTTATAGGGTTGGCGAGCCTGGTCCTGAGAGAGAGAGTTTTCTGAGATACATATCTGTTCCTCCAACATGTTCTATTTATGTTACAAGAAAATTTTAGGTCTTCAGATGTAATAGCTCTGATGCTGTTTGCTCTGCAGATGTGCAAAGGTTCATCAGCGAGGAGTCCAGGGATGCTGTGTAGCATCTTAGGAGGAGGTGAATTCAGATGAGGAATCCCTTGATTATTTATCTCAGATTCCCTCCTCTTTAGATTATGGTTCTGAGGAGGAGGAGTCTACATGTCCTGACACTCCTTTTAAGGAAATTTCTTTTGGGGACAAAATCTCCAGAATGATGAAGTTTTCTAAACGGGATTGTGCCCAGGTTTCTTAGGTACAGAAGAGGTATTATGAGCTCCTGCAAATGGACTGTCCTAGACTTTCTGCTGTTCCTCCTGTTTTAGCTCTGTTGTTGGATGCCTTTTCTACTGCATCTAAGGCTCCTGATTCCCAGCCCCCTACCCTCAGGAAACCTGATAAGATTTATAGGGTGCCCGTGGACTGTAAATTTCTATATAGGTATCCTTCTGCTGACCCTTCTGTGGTATCTATGGCATTTGACAAACCATCTCAGTTGCTGCCTTCTACTAAGTTACTTCTTTCTGATGGAAAACAGAACTGTGGAAAGGCTAGGTAAGAATGTTTATACCTCTGCTACCTTAGTTTTTAGGGCTGTCAGTTATCAAACCTATAGGTCCAGATACATTTGGACTCTTCTTACCCAGGCCTGTCAGGTAATTTATGATCTCTCAGACTCTGAAGGGAAGACTTCTGCTCTTTCCCTGTTAGGGACTTCATCCCAGGTGGCTCACCATTCCATTAAATGCAGTTATGATGCAGCATATGCTTCATCTAGGGCTGCTGCCTTTGCTTCTGTAATGAGATGTTCCTGACTTTGGCTTCTACCTTTGATTGATGATATTAAGGCTAAATTGATGGATGATCCTCTGGACAACAAACACTTGTTTGGTGTGAAGCTGCTGCTGATTTGTTTGTCTTTTCAGGATAAGGACAAGGGCTTGCAGGAAACATGTTTTTGTTTCTCCTGTGCTGAAATTTCAGAGAAGTTACCCCAATAAATAACATCCTTTGTTCATAGGTAATCTCGCTGTCCTCGCCCAAGAATTAAGAAGGGGGTGGCAAGCAGGCTCCTGCTGCTAATGCCATCTAGACTTCTCTGCCACAGAAGTCTTCTTTTCCTGACAAACCAGGTGCTGTCTGACTAGCCTGTTCTTCTCGGCCACATTCCTTTTTCTCTTCATCTTTCCCTTTCTCTTCCTGTTTGGTTAAAGATTACTCAGGATTCCTGAGTTTTGTGCATTGTCCGCCTAGGGTGTGTCATGGTCTGGAAATATTTTCCCTTTTTTATGGGTATTCCTCTGCCCCCTCAGGACCATTTGTCTTTCTTTCCAGTGGTGCTTTGGGATCTCTTGACTCTGGGAACTAATCAGGAAGTTCCAGTTTCCCAAAGGGGGTAGGAGTTTTACTCCAGAATGTTTTTGGTGCCAAGTAAAGAGTGCACTTGGAGACCTATTCTGGATCTTTCTCATCTAAACACTTTTCTGAAGGTCCTCTCTTTTCGAATGTTCTCCCTTCAGACTTTGTTCCCTCTTCTGCTTCCTCAGGCTTATCTGTGTCTCTGAACTTTAAGGATGCTTACCTTTCATATCCAGATGCAGCCCCTTTTTAGGAAGTTTTTACATTTTTCTGTTTCTTCCTGGCATTTTCAGTTCTCTACTTTACCCTTTGACCTTCCTACCCATTCATTGAATGCCTCACTCCTGTGATTGCTTTTTGTAGGCTAGGGGGGATCCGGGTCTTTCCCTAATTGGATGACCTCCTTTTTTAGTCATCCTTTGTTGCAAAACCTTCATTTTGCCATCTCCCTTCTGCAGAGCCTGGGGTTCACTATAAATTTCAAAAAGTCCTTTCTGACTTTTTCTCAGGATCGTTTCTTTCTGGGGTGCAGGATCCAGACTGTTTC
Source organism: Protopterus annectens (assembly GCF_019279795.1). Taxonomy (NCBI): domain Eukaryota; kingdom Metazoa; phylum Chordata; order Ceratodontiformes; family Protopteridae; genus Protopterus; species Protopterus annectens. The sequence goes on from NC_056727.1 coordinate 541,712,071, forward strand.
GATGCTGGCATCCCTGCTTCCTCTCAAGGCCCTGTCATTTCCTTTTTTCATTCCCTTCTTCTGGCTTCAGTAACAGCCAGGGAATTTCTAAGAGCTCTGGAGTTCGTGGCTTCCACCATTCCTATTCTTCCTTTTACCAAACTCCACATGAGAAAGCTTCAGTGGTTTCTAAAGTCAATTTGGCTTCAGCATTCTCATCCCCTCGAATTTTTAGTTCTTCCATGTTGAGTAGGAACTTTGGTGGATTCAGCAGGTGATTCTTAATCCAGGGCTCCCTTTTCATCCACCTCTTCCCACTCAGGAGCTGTTCTCAGATGTTTCAGATGTGGGATGGGGAGCTGCTTTTGGTTCCGTATGGTGGAGGTAGTCTGATTTTTCTCATCAACAGAAAGACCACATCAGTATCAAGGAGATGAGAGCTCTTCTGCCACCTCTTCAGGCCTTTCATCCTCTCTCCTCCCCAGGACGTCCCAAGGTGTTTCAGACAATACCACAATGATGTGATATGTCAACAAACGAGGGGGGGGGGTCTTATCTTCTTTGCTGGTTGGCACTCTTATTGTGGTAACTAGCTATCCAATATCAACTGACACATTAGGCAGTTTACATTCCCTCGGGTCAAAACACTGTGGTAGAGACTCCGAGCAGGTCTGTAACTCAGTTACATGAATGGATGCTTCACACAAATTCATTTCTGGACATTGTCCACCAGTGGTGTACTCCTCAAATGGATGTTTTTGCCTCCCCTCTTAAGACACCTTCATCTATTTTGTGCTAGAGTCCCAGGTCCTTTGGTTTGGAAGATGGACACCCTTTCTTTTTCCTCAAAAGGAGATGTTTCTTTATGCCCTTTCCCCTCATTCTGAAAGTCCTATTCAAAATGCAACATGATGCTCCCAAAATCTTGCTGGTGATTCCCTTTTGGCCAAGACAGCATTGGTTCCCTCTGCTTCTGCATTTAGCCAAGAGCAATCATCACAAGTTACATCATATGGTTGACCTACTCACACAAGACAAGAAATCTGTCATGCATCCCCACTTGTCCAGTCTTCAACTGACACTGTAGATGATAGGACTTTCATTCCATACAGACACCTTTTTTCTGTTTAGGGTCCTGTAGGAGGCCAGGAAACCCACTACTAGGAAATCCTACTTATCCAAATGGAGAAGATATTCTGTTTGGTATCTTTCTCATAACCGGGATCCACTTTCTGTGGATGTTCCTTTAGTTCTCTCTTGTCTGTGTGAACTGCTGAATGCTGGGTTGGCCTATTCTTCTGTTGAGGCCCACTTATCAGCTGTCTTGGACGTTATCACCTCATTTAGCTTCTAGATTTGAAGCTAAACAATTCCTTAAAGATGTCCTTCATATTGGGCATCCCAGTAAGCCTGTTCATCCTCCCTAGGATCTTAATTTTGTTTTAGAAAAATTGACCCAGGCTCCTTTTGTGCCTGATGCTTCAGCTTCCTTGCACCATTACTCTTTGAAGACCATACTTTTGTTAGCTCTTACTTCTGCCAGACAGGTGTCTGAACTTCAAGTCCTTATGGCTTGTCCTTCTTTTTTTGGTGTTTCATAAGGACAAGTTGTCCTTGCATACTAATCCTCCTTTTATGCCCAAGGTGTTGAATGAGTTGCCCCTTAATCAGTCTATTCCTTTACCTGCTTTTTTCCCTTCTCTGCAGTCTGCCAGTGATGAGAAGGGGGTCTATATCATAAGTCCGAACATTGAATTGTCCAAACACCGAAACCTCGAACTGGGAAGTTCGAAATCTCAAAATAGCGAAGCTGCGGAACACCAAGTTTTTTCCTGCCATTTCCGTGGCTTTGCTATTTCCTCCACTGTGGTGCAATCTCGGAGTTGGTATATTTAAGTGTGGGGGGCCCAGCCCTCCACATTAGAAAGAGTTTGAAGTGTTATTTTTTTTATTTGTTTTGTGCCAGAACAGCGAGTTTTTTTTTCCCTGGGAAAAAATTTGCTGTTCTGAGCATTCGAACTTGTTGCATTTTGAAGTTCTGAGTTTGATATTTACATAGAACGTATGACAGTTCGAATATGTGATATAGACCCATGAGAAGGTGCTGCACATGTTGGATGTGTGCAGACAACTCAGATTTTATTTGGATAAGACTAAAATGTTTTGTAAATCTAATCAGCCCTTTGTTTCCTTTTATCCAAGGTCCTTAGGGTTGGCTGTGTCCAAATAAATTATTTCTTATTGGATTTTTAAAGCCATTTCTTTTTATTTCTTTCATGGTAACAGCCTTCCTTGTGTTAAGGCTCATTCTACTAGAGCTGTGGCTGCTTCTGGTGTCTTTTTTAAGGCTTTCGATACTAACAGTATTCTTGAGGCAGCAACCTGGACTTCTTTTCATACATTTACCATGCAGTACAAGTTGGATGTAATTTCCAGAGCTAGAGCTGATTTTTCTCTAGGGCCACACTTCATGGGTTCCTAGAGAGTTCTGCTGGTCCTTCCTTCTCCCTTTCTTCTTCCTAAACCTAGGCACTCTCCCTATTGTAATGAATACTGCAACATTGAAATGGAAGGACATATTACAGTTGAGCAAGATCTTACCATAACTGTAGATGTCATTCTCTTCACTGTTGCAGTATTCACTCCCCCCACCCTTCCATCCCCTGGTCCTTTTCTGTTCTGGATGTACAGATTACCTCTCCACTACTGGGATTGTGCTCCTACTGGGGTTATCAGTTTTGAGGATGGCACTTCTGGACGTCTCCTTTATTCCCTATGCTTATGCAAAGAGAATATATATGATGTACGGTGTACCTTAGAGCAACCTAAAGGCTTTGGTATACTGGCCGGACGTCAGGCTGCCCTTGGCAGGGGATCCCTATAGTAATGAATACTCCAACAGTGAAGAGAAGGACATCTACTGTTATGGTAAGATCTTACATGATTGTACTTTCCTAGGGTGACAGCTTAGATGCCTCAGTTCAAAGAGAGTTTCTTCCACAGATAAAGAAGTAGAGCTATATATCTAGATCTATTTCTAAAGTTTTCCACTCTGGCTTTGGTTACTGAGAGGTAATAACTCAGGATTTTGGGTCTCATGGAATCTGTGATTCGCATGATACTCCTGACCTGACTCCATGTGAGAAATATCTGAAGTCCCTTTGGTCCTAGTACCAACATCCTTTGTCTTTTCAAATCTCAGTGTTGTGATTTTTCAAAAGAGAAATCACTTGGTGGGTACAGCAAATTTCCCTAAACCTTAACCCTATGTCTCTCCTTCTTTCAAGCAGTTAGTCACTACATATGCAGCTTCACAGCACAGTCTGACTCTCCAGGCATCCTATATTCTGTCAAAGTAAAATTGTGAGGCAGACAACAGGACAATGGCAGACCTTACCAAATGGAAACTAGATTAAGGGGGTGCCTTTTTTCCCCTTTTCCCTTCATTCCAGAAGTCCTTCAAAAAATCAGAAAAGACTTAACAGGAATGTTACTGGTGACTCATTTTTGACCAAGACAACACTGGATGTTCTTCGTGTTTCACTGTTGCAGTCATCACCTGTGGGTTATCCTTGCTGTGGTAGCACTCAGCCGGCCCGAATACCAGAGTCTATGTTTTTTTTGCGTCAGCTGCCGTTGCCTAGTCTATCAGGTCGTCAGTGCTATAAAGCAAGGCAGCCGACATCATTACATAGTCTTTCTTGCCATGGAGCCCGTAGCAAAAGCAGTTCACACGAGTGCTGGTCAGTCGCTACCAGAAGTTGAATTTCATCTGAAAACGTTTAAAGCTAAGTACCCCGTTGGGAATCCTTTTTTCTTGCACTAACCGATGTCCGAAAAAGTTAACAATTGTCTCGCCTGTAGAAAGCAGATCCCATGTTGAGACTTCCATTCTTACTGCCTCACTTGTTTAGGCCCAGATCATGATGTCCACTTTGCCGCTTCTATGCCCTGTTTAATGCAAGAGCCATTCACTGTAGAGCTCTTTTTGTAGACAGTTATTTTCATGTTCCGTCTTCGCATTCCGATATGGCATCCGTCAGCCAACAATCTGTGGATGTTCCAAAAAAAACATAGAGATAAAGATAGAGACAGACCACACAAGGCTAAGCCTTCCGACAATGCTACTGGTAAGCAGGTAGTCAGTTCTCCGGAATTCAGTGAGGTGCTTTCGCAGCCCCTGATGCCCAATTCTATATCTATGCAGGCCTCTTCCAAGACCTTTTCGGAGTCTGGTATACCACAGAAATTTTCTTAGTCTTCCGAGCCTTATCTCTGCCTCTGTTGGGTCTGGAGCTGCTACGCAGGGACTGGCTTCTGAGGAGGCCTTTTGCACTACCGATTCTAGACAAAAAACAACATCTTTGCAACTGACTACTGTTTCTCTCAGACTGACGGATTCTCTCAGGCCTAGAAGCCAGGCCACTCCTAGGAAATCTGCTTCTAGCCACCATCTTGCTACTGCTCCACCACCCCAAGCACAAATGCTTAAAATGGCGGAGGATCTCATCCCCCTTATCTGGGGTAGTCAGGCCACTTCTAAAAGGAAAATGCACCCTTCTCCAGAAATTGACAGAACAGGATTCTGAGGTATCTGATTATTCGGTTTTTGAAGAGGAACAGCATCCCTGAACTGCTTATGAGGATTCAGATGCAGGGAATTCATCCCTTCTACATCCCCTTCAGAGGACCTTTCCTTTGGGGAAACCCTTCACTCCCTCAGGGAACATTTCCAATGGGAATCTCAGGACTTCCCACAGTCTAAGAAAAGACTTGAGTTTCTGGACATGCCCCAGCACAGACCCCTGGCCATCCCCCCTATTTTAGAAGTGGTGGATGATGATGTTTTCCATGAATCCAGCTTAGCCCCTGACACCCTCCCTCCTGCTCCCAGTAAACCTGACCGGTACTACAGAGTACTGGATTCTCACAAATACCTGTGCAGAAATCCTGCTGCAGACCCAGAGGTCATTACACTGGGACCTAAAGGAGCTAATACTAGTTCTGCCAAGAATCCTCTTCCTTCTGACAAGGACTCCAGAGCTCTGGACAGATGGGATAAAAAAGTATACACTTCTGCAACCTTAGCTATCAGCGCACTCAATTGTCAGTTCCGTATGTTAAAATATCAACAACACACTTTGGTACAATTGAAACAGAAGATTGCTGCCTTTCCTGACTGTGCCAATTCAAAAGAGTTAGCAGATTTACTGCACTCAACTTGTCAAGTGGCCAAACACTCATTACAATGTGGATATGACGCCCTAGAAGCCTCTAGCAGGGCAACAGTGACAAAATCTGTTATTAGGAGACATGCATGGCTGAAGTAACAACCTCTCCCTGATCATGTCAAGTCTAAACTTATTGATGCACCTCAAGATAAAGGGCGCTTGTTTGGAGAAAAAGCAGAAGAGGTGCTTAAAAAGATGGAAGACAAAGCAAAATCTATGCAAACAGTAAAATATTTCTTTCAAGTTCAACCTCCCAGATTCAGCAGGAACTTTCCCTCTAAGCCCCGAGCTTTCTTTGCACCTAGCAAACAGGGCCAAGGTAAGCCCTGCAAGGACAGACCCTCCAGGCCCCTATCCCAGGGCCAGCAGAGAAGCAAACAATGAACCACTTTTGTCTCCAAGGCATGGAGTTCTAAGCCAACCTTTTATGGCAAACACTCACAATGACTCCTTCTCCCCCCTCTGTCATCCCTTCAGTCACCAAAAACTAGGAGGAAGGCTCTCCCTCTGCAAAGACCATTGGCTTTCTGTAACAAAGGACCAATGGGTCTTAAAGATTATTTCTCAGGAGTACAAATTCTCTTTCAACGAACTCCCAATTCCAAGAGGGTACCCAGACTTGCCTCCAAATCAGTGGGCAGATGCATTGAAACAGGTCCATACTGTCGTATCACAGGGGGCAGTAGAACCTGTCCCCTCAGATCAAATAGGCAAAGGCTTTTATTCCAGACTATTTCTTGTTCCCAGAAAAGAGGGCACTTGGCACCCCATCCTGGATCTATCCATTCTGAACACCTCTCTGGTGGTCCCCAGATTCAAAATGCTAACTTTGCAGCAGCTGCTGCCTATGCTAGCAAAAAATGCCTGTCTAGTGACCCTAGACCTAAAAGATGTCTACTTCCACATCCCCACCAGGGAATTGTGTAGAAAATTCCTGCTCTTCAGAGCAGGCTTACAACACTTTCAGTTCTCTGCGCTGCCCTTTGGATTATCTACTTCTCCCAGAGTATTCACCAAATGCTTGGCCCCAGCCATAGCGTTCTGCAGACAGAGAAGTATACACCCTTACCTGGAAACCTGCCTCATTCAGGCCGAATGCAAAGAAAAGCTGCTCCAGGATCTTCTCTTTGTCAAATCTCTCCTAACTTTCCTAGGGTTCACCATCAACAAGAAGAAATCAAAACAAAACCCCACCAGGAAGATCATTTTCTTGGGAGCTGTGCTAGACGCAGCATCCCAAATGGCCTTCCTGTCCCCAGAAAAGCAGAGCTTCCTGCCTCTCTACTTTACCCAGCTGGCTTCCAGAAGTCACCACTGCGAGGAAGTTCCTGCAAGCCCTGGAATACATGGCATCTTGCATTCTTCTGATTCCTCTGGCCAGGCTTCACATGAGAAAACTTCAGTGGTACTTAAAGGACCTTTGGTGCCAGCACTCAGTGCCTAGAGACCTCTCACCCTCTGATCCCATGTATAAGGGCTGAGTTTCTCTGGTGGGCAGAGGCCTGTGCCAGGAACAAGGGTCTTCCCTTCATCCTCCGCCCTTCTGGCCAGACCATCACCACAGACATTGCTTGGGATGCTCAACTAGCAGGCAGGTGCACCCAAGGTCTTTGGGATTTCCAGCAACTTCACTTGCACATCAGTCAGAAAGAAATGATGGCAGTACAAAAGGCTCTGACATCCTACAACCCCCATCTCAGGCCAGGGGTTCTCCTTATAAAAACAGACAACACCACAGTATTGTGGTATATCAACAAACAGGGGGTGACCCAATCTTATCCCCAGTGAAGGTTAGCCATGAGCCTCTGGCTTACAGCCACCTCCATGGGTCTACACCTAATTGCCCAATACCTACCAGGGGTCAACAACACCCTGGCAGGCCACCTAAGCAGTACTGGACCCCCACAAATGGCAGCTCCACAGGGAAATCTTTCTGCAAATCACTCAGGAGTGGGGGACTCTGGAAATGGATCTCTTTGCCTCGCACCTTGCACCTCAACCACCAACTGCAAAAGTTCTGTACCAGGGAGTATCCCCTCCTAGCATGGAAGGTGATGGCTTGACCTTCCCCTAGAACTCCCTCTTTGTGTATGTGTTCCCTCCTCTGCCCCTTATTCCCAAGGTACTGATCAAAATAAGGGAGGAGAGACCAAAGGCCATCCTCATTGCTCCAGATTGGCCCAGACAGCATTGGTACTCCTTACTGCGCAGCCTGACCTTACAGCCCCCCCAAGCAGCTTCCCCTGATCTCAGACCTCCTGACCCAGGTGAGGGAGAAGATACTGCACTCGGTCTTACAGACTCTCAACCTTTCAACATGGCCTATACTTTAAAGGCAAGCAAGGAGTCCATGTTAAGCAAACAGGTCCTAGACATCATTACAGAAGCCAGAAGGCCCAGCACCAGAAAATCATATGCAGGGAAATGGAAAAGATTCTGCTCCTGGAACCAGTCCAAAGGGGCCAGTACCTCCCATCCTTCCATCCCTCTTATCTTGGATTACCTAGCCGAGTTGCTCTATGGTGGCCTCTCTTTCTTCTCTATTAAAATCCATGCCTCAGCCATTTCTGCCCATTACGATTTAGACCCACCCGTCTTCTCCTATCCTTTGATTAAGCAATTCCTCAGAGGGGCTTCTAATATCAGACCTCCCAGAAGGCCTCCCACGCCACCCTGGGACCTAAATTATGTTCTACAAAAACTAACCTTACCTCCTTTCGAACCTTCTGCCTCTACAGAATTGAAATACCTCTTCTAGAAGACTGCCTTCCTACTAGCTATCACCTCAGCCAGAAGGGTATCAGAACTTCAGGCTCTTGGCTGTTGAGTCCATCATTTTCCACGTAGACAGGGTCTCCTTGAGGACTAACCCCTCCTTTATGCCCAAGGTGGTATCTGATGTGACCCTCAACCAGGCCATTCACCTACCCACCTTCTTTCCCAACCCTCAAAACAAGGGGGAAAGAATTCTACACTCACTAGATGTGCATAGACAACTCTGCTACTGTCTGGACCGTACTAAACCATTCAGAAAAACAGACCAACTACTTGTCAGCTTTGCCCCTGAGGCAGAGAGGAAGCCGATTTCCAAACAAACCATTTCCAAATGGATATCGCACTGTATCCATTTCTGCTACAGACTACATGGGAACCCCCCCTCAAGTCTATCCGTACCCATTCCACTAGGGCAGCCTCCACTTCCATAGCCTTCCTCAGAGGAGTCCCCACCAGGGGCATCTTGGAAGCTGCCACCTGGACCTCTCTCCATACCTTTACAAAGCATTACCACCTACCTCTTTTTTAAGTCCAGGGCAGGGTTTTTGTCTGCAGTTTTGCAGGGCCTGCTGACCCATGCCTAGGACTCTAACCTATCCTTCTTACCCCTCTCCTCAGCTTTGGGATTCCTCCCACAGGTGATGACTGCAACAGTGAAACACGAAGAACACAGTGCAGTTGTGTACACTTGCAATGCAAGTGCAGTCCTGGTTTCCCTCCCTCCATCCCCCATATAACATCTTTCCCCAAGGGGACATAAGCTTCCCATGGTAGCTTTTTAGCCACCAGACCACTTTTCCTTATTTTCTTGTGCTTCTGATGGATTAGGCAAGAAAAACTGATGTAATGATGTTGGCTGCCTTGATTTATAGCACTGATAGCTTGATGTCAGGCTAAAGGTGACGGCAGCTGACAAAAAAAAACATTGACTGTGGTATTTGGGCCGGCCAAGGGCTACCACAGCAGGGATAACCCACAGGTGATGACTGCAAGAGTGAATACACTCGAACGTCTACATTTATGGTAAGTGTACACAACTGTACTTTCTCCCTTCTTGTGCATTTGTCAAGAGGCAATTACTAGAGGAGAAGTTGCTCACACATGACAAGGACCACTTATTCAAGCCAGTTTTCAAAATTTCAGTCTAACTGTGTTGATGATAGGCTTTTGATGACCTTTTAGCACCTTTTTTTCTGGGGACATGCAGCAGGTATTAAATGAGTCCGTAAAGCCTGTTTGTAGTAAATCTTTTGTTTCTAAATGGAAAAGATATTCTTTGGTGCTAAAAAGGGGGCAGGACTCATCCCAAGCAGGGGCACTACCTTTGTGAATTTCTCATTTCTGGCCCAGTGTACACTTCAATAAATGTACACCCTCTTGGACATTTCAGCACATCTGCCAGTGGATCCCCCTCTTTTTCTTGGCCTCAAGTCAAACATTTTTTAAAGGGGGTTTGTGTATTAGGCCACCCAAAAAAAAAAAAAAAAAACAGATGTCTTTTTGTTTGGACTTCACTTTTGTTTTGGGAAAGTTAACTCAACCTCCTTTTGAGCCTGTGGCTGGTTGTCTTCCTGCTAGCCATAACTTCTGCTAGATGCACAGCTCTCACTGAGTCAGGGATAGATCCAGAAATAATCAGAATGATCAGAGACATGTTTAAAATTTTGGTACTTGAGATGTTGATTGAATAAGAGAATGTGAACTGATGTAAATTCAGATGTGTACTCTGTCTGGGTTCAACCTGGGGGTTACTGGATCTAACTCTGATCTGACACTGGCCAAATCCAGGAGACTTCAACTCGTTAGGCTCAACCTCCTTACCCACAGTTACCCCACTCTCTATTGGATACCCCAGATCAAGATTGATGCCATTCCAGTCATCAGGTAGATCAGCTATCCTTTAGAAATTAGTGTTGGCTCTTAGGTTAGATAGATTTATAGGTGTTAGGGTTTTAACATTTAAAATTTCTGGTGTGGTGTGGGTGTGTGTGGTGTGGTGTGTGTAGGTAGTAGTGTTTTTTCTCTCCTGGCTTACAGAATTTCTGATTACATTGCTGTCCCTTTTTTCCTTGGTTCCTTAGGATAGTTTTTACTGTTAGTTTAGTGTTTCAGTGTGGTGCACTTTGCATATTTGTTTTCTTAGCTATGGATAAGAGTTTTAAGAAAGATGTCGCTTGTGGGAACAAGCTCCATTCGCAGTATGCACACAACAGGTGTGTATACTGCAATAATGATCTAATAGAGAAAAATGGGAAATTGCTCTTCTTTAGGGATTTCAGTGTTGATGTTTTGTAATCTGAAATAAAGCAGGTCACTCACCTTATGGCCATCCTAATCCTGAATGATGACGATGATAATGATCCTGACAACAACAGACTCTGATATCAAACTGCTCATAAATATTTCATCTGATGTTTCCTTTTCCATCCGACCTCAACCTGTGGGTTCTCGGATCTGAGGCTGGCTGATCTAAAAGTCTGCAGCCCTGGAGCCCCCACGTCTTCTACCCATAACACCCTGTTCTCTCCTATCTACCTCAGATCTTATTTGCCACCTCCAAGGACTGCAACACGTTTGAGCTCTGTTGTAGGTTTGTGTATGCTTTTTGAATACTCAGTGCAGTTTTTGTTTTATTGTCTGGTAACTTTTCCTCTACCATTTGTTAGTTTTTTTTTTTTTAAATAGTTTTGTAGCTTCCCACCCTATGACTTTTTAGCTGTGTGGTTGTTTCGATTTAGTAGTTTTTCCCCCTTTTGGTTATTTCATCTTAACAAAAAAAAAAAAGACGTTTTTTGTCTGGTGTTGTAGTGTTTTTCTTATCCTTATTGCTGTTTCAGGTGGTGGTTCTCCTTCAACATGGGCAGGGTGAAGGGTTTTAAGAAATTTGTGGCATATGGCCACAAGTTACCATCACTGGATACACATGATCAGTGTGTATATTTCATAGGTGCCTTGCACTTAGACGCCGAGTATTTTATTTGTGTAGAGTTTGGCATCCAGGCTCTCATTGAGTACTGGTCTAGGTTATTGCTGAAGGACTTATTGCTCTTTGGAGATCCTGCTTCTTTCTCTACTACTGTGAGAAAAAGTGACAAGGGTGAATGGGGTTAAGATAAGGAGTGCCCTAAGGACTCCAGAGCGCAGGATTATAACAAGGGGGGGACTGTAAATGAGCAGCTCCTTCTCTTTCTGACCAGCCAGATTCGAAGATCCACAGACCTTTTGTTACATCTTTGCTAGGGTTAGTTCTCTGTACTCTGAGCTGGTTTTCCACAGTGCCAGCATCAGGGAAAGCAGTGTCCCCAGCTTTGTGTGTGTAGTCCTTTCTTGGTTATGAGAGTAGTGTCAGATGAAATTCATTCCCCTTATTCTGCCATTACTCTTAAGGGGTTTTCACCAGAGTCTTCCCTCAGATTCACATCATCATGCAGTCATTCTTGTAGGCCTAGATTCAGCTAGGTCTTACCCCACACCACCTAGGTTCCAGTACTTGAGGGTTTGACTCCATCTAGTGTTTTTCCTCCCTTGTGTTCATTTTGGGGCTTCTGGTGCCTTATCCAGGTTTGGGTCAGATGGCTTGGCTGCCTCTGGCTCCGATCCCTACTTTGGCCTTCTTGACTCTGACAGTGTTGTAGCTGAGTGGGCCTCTGAGTAGACGGTTCTGGGGTCATGATCAACTCTTAGAGTTTTGAAGTCTTTGACAGCAGCCACCAGAAAGGACATTTTGAAAGAAAGCTCCTCAGTTCAACCCCCCCCCCCCCCAAACCAGGGAGTCCAGGGAGATGGATGCTTAGGGGAGAGTGCCTGTGCATCAGTGACTTTCACTCTGAGACTTAAATTACATGGCTCATTTGACAAGACTTGTCTGTGATATTGTCTGTGAAATGTCAACAACAATGAAAATGCGGTAGGCTCAGGAGACTCAAAAGACTCTGAAGATGCATTTGTCAACTTTGCAGTCCATTTCTAATGTGTCTGTATGCCTGTTTTCCAACACAGATGATGGCACATCTTGGGCTCCCAATGTCTTCATTGTCATGTGCTGGCACACTTGGATGAGATTATGAAATTTTGCAGCTACTTTAAGGTATTTTTTATCTGTGCCCCTTTCTGTGACTCTTCTCTTTTTTGCCCAAAGAACCTGGAGATAAAAAGCAGGAAGACACTGTCTGCCATTGGCGTGTGCTTCTCCATCCTCAGCGGACCTTTTCCAAGAACCAGAAATGGGCAAACCTCTCTTTTCAAAAAGTACAGCAGTATTTTTTGTGCACCACTGGTGAGGGTGCTCCTGCATGTGGTGGTGGTAGTGGGGGGGGGGGGCAGCCAGAATGGACACTGCCCAGGTAGCAGAGGTGGTTTGAAGAACTACAGCTTCCATAGAGCCTTTTTCAGGAGATCCTTTCAGCATACCTGAAGGGTTGCTCTGCTGTTCTGCCTGGAGGCAGTTGGGGTCACTGGTGCCTCCACCCATAAGCTTGGGAAGCAATCATCTTAGACTCGCAGGTGTTGAGAGTTGTATCCAGCCGCTGTACATTTCCATTTTTATTTCTGCTAACAGAGAGTACCAAGCCTCATCCAGATGTTTCACCCCTGTCAGAGAAGAGATACAGATGTCAAGATTCAGAAGCTGCTTATAAAAACTGGGTCATCTAATAAGTTTCCCACAAGCCCAACAAGGGTCTGGGGTTTGTTCCTGGTTCTTTTTGTTGCCAGAAAAAGAAAAGCATTTCCAACCAATTTGGATCTAAGCAAACTGAACTGTTGTGTGAAGCAGACAAAGTTGTGGATGGTCACGGTGCAGTCCATTCTGCTTCTGTTGAGGAAGGATGACTGGATGAGCTCAGTCAATCTCAAGGATGCCGAACATCATATAAGACTGAGAGGATATCCAGGAGATATCTGCACTTCTTGCTGGAAGCCGATCATTACCAGTTCTGGAAGCTGCCCTTTGGTCTCACCACCCTCAGGGTGTTTACCAAGTGCATGGCAGTTATGGCAGCTTTGCTCAGGCTGCAAGGTTCCAGGTCTTTCCATACCTGGACAGTTGCTTCTCACTGCCTCCATGAGGACATCATTAGTCAAGGAACAGGACTCCTTACACCAGCTGTGTCTGTCCCTAGAAATCACCATAATCTATGAGAAATTCTGTCTACAACCAGTTCAGGTGTAGGAGTTCATAAGATGCCATTTCAATACATTGTCTCAGCAAGGCTTTCCAGTGCACTGGTTGAATTTCCTTTGTGCAGAGGTGAATTGTGTGCTTAGCTTCCACAAACCCTAGCTCCATGATCCCATATGTCTGTGGTTTGGTACCTTGAACAAAGATGGGGGTTTGATCCCTATCCCCTTTGTTGGGAAGCTGTGGGTGTGATCTCCTCTCAACTGTTTTTGATACCAGTGCACATCTGGGGGAAGTCCAACATCACAGTGAGCAGTTTAAGGAAGAAGATTCTTCTTCAGTAGTAGTCCCAGAATCCAGAGGTAGAAGCCCAGATCTTCCAGCATTTGGGCACCCACTTTCTGTGCTCTGTTGCCACCCTAACCAACACAAAGTGCTTCAGTTTTTTATGCTATGTTTCCCCCCTGTGGAACAGTAACCAAGGGACTCTTCAGCAAACCACCCATTGTGGAGTGACTGTGATTTTCATTGCTCCATTCTGGCCTTGACAGGTTTGTTTTCTATTCCTGTGGCCTCATCTTTGTTACCCTCCTTAGGTCCAAGGTCCCATGCCAGATTTGATCTCTCTACCAACAGGAATTTTCCAGCTCAGTCTTCTTGCTCTCAGATTGGCTGCATGGTTTCTCCAGCTCCTTGATGGCCACTGTTTGCCTAAGAACTGATCCATCCTGTCTGCTTAATGTGGCATCTGAGTCTACCTTGAATCAACTCATCTGTTTGCCTGTGTTTTCCCCAAACTTTAATAATAAAGGAGAATATTTGCTACATTGTCTTGACATTCTTAGACAGCTACGTTTCTATCTGGACAGATGTTCTTCATCTCACATTGCTGCAGTCCTTACACTTGGGTAGTCCGCTGTCCTCGGTCGGCCCGAATATCAAAGTATAAGGCTGACGTCGGTCAAGGCGCATTAGACTGACATCAGTACGTCAGGGTACAAATGCGCATGACCGACGTCATATCCTCAGCCTTTTTTGCCGCATGGTCCGATGCAGAAGCAGCGTTGCAAGTGCCGTTTGGCGTTCTGAAATTTTTCGAATTCTGAGTTTCAGACCGAGTCAAAGTTGGCTAAGTACCCCGTTGGGGAATATTTTAGTTTTTTCTTGCCTCAGTGGTTTACCGGATGTCAGAAAAAGTGAATAACTGTATTTCTTGTGGGAAACAGATACCGCATAGAGATTATCATACTTTGTGTATTCCTTGTTTAGGGCCTGAGCACGACGTTGTTGGGTGTCGCTTTTGTGCTAGATTCAATAAGCGCACTATTAAGAGAAGGTTAGATTGTGCCAGGTTAGTCTTCGGGAAGCGGTGCAATTATAATATGCCATCGGATGCTCCGACGCCCGCTTCTTCGAAGAAGCGCAAGGACAAAGCAGCTAAGCCTAGGCTAGAAGAACCGTCTGTACCGGACGCCGGTTCTTTAGAGGTGTCGGTGGAGCCGGGGGTTCCGCCGGAGGTTTCTCTGGAATCCCAGGGGGAGACTTTGTTATTGCAGGATGTGGCCTCTCAGGAGGCAGGTCAGGCTGAAGGGGCTTCTCAGGTTGCTGTACTCCCTTCCCTTCCTAGGGTGGTTAGGCCCTCTCCTTCTGTTTCCAAGGCTTCTCCCAGAGGCAGGCCAGGTTTAGCTTCAGTTGGTATCACCCCTAGTTCTTCAGGTTCTGTGCCCAAGAAGCATATGCTTAAAATGGCAGAAGACTTGATTACTTTGATTAGAGGTTCTTTGCCCCCTCCTGATAAGAGACCTAGGGTGGAACCTGAGTTGGGGAGTTTTGAGCAGGCTTCGGATGTTTCAGAGTCTTCGGCTGAAGACTTGCAGGAGTATTCTCCCTATTCTGATTGTGATGTGGATGATTCTACTCCTTCTGCTTCTCCTCCTGAAGATTTTTCTTTTTCAGAGACTCTTCATTCCATGAGGGAGCATTTTAAGTGGGAAGGTCAGGACTTCTCTGATTCCAGGAAAAGGCTTAGGGAATTTTTGTTTTTACCCCAGCATAGGCCTTTGGCTATACCTCCTGTTCTGGATGTTGTGGAAGATGTGTTTGCAGAGGCTTCTCTTAATCCTGATTCTTTGCCTTCTGCTCCTGTTAAGCCGGATAGGTATTACAGGGTGCCTGAAGCTCATAAGTATCTTTTTAAGAGTCCTAGGGTGGACCCAGAAACTGTTAGTCAGGGGCCTAAGGGTGTTAAGGCTTCTGTTGTTAAAAATCCGGTTCCTCCAGATAAAGAGGCCAGGGCTTTGGATAGATGGGGAAAGAAAGTCTATACTTCTTCCACCCTAGCTATGAGGGCTTTGAATTGCCAGTTTCACATGTTGAAATACCAAAACTATCTACTTTCTCAATTGAAGTCTAAGGTAGATGCTCTGGCGGAAGGTATTGAGTGTAAAGAGTTACAAGATTTAGTACATGTTTCTGAACAGGTGGGTAAGCATTCTTTGCAATGTGGTTTTGATGCTGTACAGGCCTCGTCTAGGGTGGCTGCCACTGGGTCAGTTCTTAGCAGGCACGCCTGGCTGAGGGATCAGAATTTGTCTGACCATGTTAAGACAAGGATTTTAGATGCTCCTTTACAATCTGATGTGTTGTTTGGTTCTCCTGTTGAGGCAGTCTTAAAGAAAATGGAAGACAAGGCTAAGTCTATGCAGACTGTTAAAGATTTTTTGCAGGTTCAGCCTCCGAAGTTTAGTAGAAATTGGCCTACCAAGGGGTGGACGTATCCTTCTTATGATTCCCAGTCTAGGGGTAGATCTAGACGTGGTAGAGGCAGAGCTCAGGGCTCTTTCAGGCCTAGAACAGGGAGTTCACCTGCACAGTCTTCGGGTGAGGGCAGGGGTCAGTCCTTTCGTAAACAGACCCAATGACCTACCTTTTCAGCTGCCAGAGCCTTCTCATCTGGCAGCACCTTTGGGAGGAAGGTTGGCACTTTTCAAGGAAAATTGGAGTTTAATTACCCAAGACAGATGGGTATTGGATATCATACACCAAGGTTAC
The DNA here is from genome assembly GCF_019279795.1 of Protopterus annectens. NCBI lineage: Eukaryota > Metazoa > Chordata > Ceratodontiformes > Protopteridae > Protopterus > Protopterus annectens. The sequence continues at coordinate 541,728,226 of NC_056727.1, forward strand.
AGGTTTTATTTCCATACCTTGCCTCCTTTCAAAGGCATGCCAGACGTTCCTCCTCAGCAAAGAATAGAGGCTCACAAACAAATTTCTCTGTTACTTCAAATAGGGGCCATACAGCCGGTCCCTATGCCAGAAGTGGGCCTAGGATTTTATTCTCGCCTGTTCCTAGTACCAAAGAAGGGGAACACGTGGAGACCAATTTTGGATTTATCTATCCTCAACACTTATCTGGACATTCCCAAGTTCAAAATGTTGACGTTACAACAGCTTTTACCTCTGCTGGGCAAAGATCATTGGATGGTAACTTTGGATCTCAAGGAGGCTTACCTTCATTTCCTATCAGACTGAGTTGCAGAAAGTATCTGCGTTTTCGGGCTGGGACTTCTCATTATCAGTTCTCTGCATTGCCCTTTGGCTTATCTACTGCGCCCAGAGTGTTCACGAAAGTTCTGGCTCCAGTGATAGCTTTCTTCAGGCTAAAAGGAATACAGATCTATCCTTATTTGGACGATTGCCTGATTCTGGCTCAAGGAAGGGACGAGCTTCTACATCATTTGGAATATGTGATAGCAGTGCTAAGATGCCTGGGGTATTCTGTGAACGAAATAAAGTCCAGTCTAGTACCCTCTCAGGACATGTGCTTTCTGGGTGTAAGACTGAATACAGCATCTCAGATGGCCTTTTTGACCCCGGACAAACAAAAGAATCTTTCCCTTTCATCAATTGTCTCATCAGTCCAGGCTGACTGCAAGGACAGTCCTTCAGGCCTTGGGGTTCATGGCATCTTGTATTCTGGTGCTTCCCAATGCCAAACTGCATATGAGGAAGCTACAATGGTATCTCAAAAATGTATGGACACAGCACTGCCAGGATCTGGACACTGTCATTCAAATAATACCTTGCATTCAAAAGGAATTTTTGTGGTGGGCTCAGGAATGTCACCTAAACAAGGGACTCTCTGTGACCCGGCCAGAGGCGAGTCAGATTCTAACGACAGATGCCTCAGACAAAGCTTGGGGAGCTCATCTAAATGGAAAGTGGATACAAGACAAGTGGCCTGCCAGACTACAACATCTACATATCAACTTGAAGGAGATGTTAGCAGTCCAGTTTGCATTAATAGCTTTCAAGGATTTACTTCTTCCAGGGCAGGTGTTGATTCTAACAGACAACACAACTGTCATGTGGTACATCAACAAGCAAGGGGAACACATTCTTATCCTCTATGCAGGCAAGCAATGATTTTGTGGGAGACTGCTCTCAGTTTACAGCTACATCTTCAGGCAAGGTTTCTGCCGAGCACAGAACTCCTTAGCAGATGTGTTGAGCAGGCGAATTATGGATCCCCACAAGTGGAAATTGGATCCTCATGTATTTCAGAAATTGACAGTGTCATGGGGAACTCCAGACATAGATCTGTTCGCTTCTCCACTAAACCACCAGCTGCCAAAGTTTTGCACGAAAAGGTTTCATCCCACAGCTTGGAAAGTGGATGCTCTTTCTTTCAATTGGAGCAATCTTCATGTGTATGCCTTTCCACCTCTGCCTCTTCTCCCAAAGGTACTTCTAAAGGTCAGACAGGACAAGCCAAAGATGATTTTAATAGCTCCAGATTGGCCTCGACAGCACTGGTACCCATTACTGAGAAGTCTGGTACGGAGCCTCCATGGCCTTTGCCTTGATTCCACACCTGTTGTCTCAGGAGGACAGTCATTTACTCAATATCAAGCTTCACTCTCTTCACCTAACAGCCTGGCATATTCTGTTTTGAACCATAGAAGGTCTCAACTTCCACAGCAAGTTTTGAATGTTATTTTGGAAGCTAGAAGGCCTAGTACAAGGAAAGTGTACGCAGATAAATGGAAGAGATTTTTATTTTGGAGTGCAGCAAAGGATTTTGATATTTCTGAGCCTAATTTAAGTATGGCTCTTCAATATCTTACTGAGTTACTGGACAAAGGTTTGCCCTTCTCTTCTATTAAGGTTCATGCTGCAGCAATTTCGGCTCACTATGATTGTGACCCACCATTGTTTTCTCATCCTTTGTTCAAGCAATTTCTTAGAGGGGCAAAGAATATAAGACCCCCACGTAGAGCTCCTACTCCTGCTTGGGATCTCAATTTTGTGTTGGAGAAACTCACTCTACAACCTTTTGAGCCTGCAGCTACTACCGAGTTGAAATATTTATCATGGAAGACTGCTTTTTTGTTGGCCATTACCTCTGCAAGAAGGGTTTCTGAATTGCAGGCCCTTATGGCGGTTGAGCCTTTCTTAATTTTCCATAAGGATAGGGTATCTTTCGTACTAATCCTTCCTTTATGCCTAAAGTGGTTTCTAGTGTGGCTTTAAACCAAACTATTCATTTGCCTACTTTTTATGCAAATCCCCAAAATAAAGGGGAAAAGATTTTGCACACTTTAGATGTACACAGGCAGCTGCGATATTATTTGAGCAGAACTAAAGGGTTCAGGCAGTCTCAGCAGTTATTTGTTTCTTTTGCTTTGAATTCTCAGGGCAAGCCTGTGTCAAAACAAACTATTTCTAAGTGGATTGGGTTTTGCATTGCTTTCTGTTATTCCCATCATGGCAAGGAGATTCCAGCTGGGATTAGGCCTCATTCCACTAGGGCTACTGCCACTTGACAGCTTTTTAAGGGGTGGCAACTAAAGATATTTTGGAGGCAGCTACTTGGAGTTCAGTGCATACTTTCTCTAAGCATTATCACCTTCCACTTTACTCTAAATCTAGGGCTGGTTTTGCCACTGCTATTTTACAGGGCATTTTGGCAGCTCCTGCTTCTTTATAGTTTTGCCATCCTCCCTTACCTCTGCTTTGGGATTCTACCCAAGTGTAAGGACTGCAGCAATGTGAGATGAAGAACATAGTACAGTTTTGTACCTACCATAAATGTAGATGTTCGAAGATCCACATTGCTGCAGTCCAATTTACCCTCCCTCCTTCCCCTCTGTAGTTAGAGGCGGTTGTGTGGGTTGGGTTGTATATATTGTGTATATTGTATATATGGTACATATTATTAGTGCAAGGGTGGTTGGTTGGTTGTTTGCTGTCTTTTGGTTTTGACCTTTCTTTTAGGGTCTTCTGACATCTGGGGCAAGAAAAGACTGAGGATATGACGTCGGTCATGCGCATTTGTACCCTGACGTCCTGATGTCAGTCTAATGCGCCTTGACCGACGTCAGCCTTATACTTTGATATTCGGGCCGACCGAGGACAGCGGACTACCCAAGTGTAAGGACTGCAGCAATGTGGATCTTCGAACATCTACATTTATGGTAGGTACAAAACTGTACTTTTCAAAGCCTTCAAGAAAGTAGACCAACTTTTTGTCTCTCTCTCTCAAGCCTGGATAGGCAAACCAGTGCCAAAGACAATGCATCCGAGTGTCTATTGATCTGTACAGAGCCTTTGAGAGTATATAAATCACATAAGAGTTGCAAGGAGATAGCTGTCCACATCATGAAAATAGCAGACTGTCTTCACTTCCTTGTTATGTGAGATAAATGAAAACACTTAAACTTAGAATTAACATTGACAGTAATAAATAGTCCAAAACTTCAGGTATTAATTCCTCTTCTGCAAAAATACTGAAAATAATCTCAAACAAACCCTAGTCACCGGACTAAATCAACTTTCATTTATGACTGGTGCATTCATCCACCAACTGGACTTCATCAGATTAACTTTTCAGTAATACACATCTGAATTTAGAAATAGACTAAGCAAGAATCTTCTTGTAAAACACAGCATTGAATCCTCAGGTCATTCTTTTTTCACTTTTATCATTCTGGATATGATCAGGATGGGTTTGCTGAAGGGAAACTGTAATGCCATTTTGGGTAAGAAGGAGCTGTAAAGGTAAATTTGCATTAGTGTCACTAATCCACCTGGATTAATATGTACTTGTTCAATTAAATGCATTCTTCAGCTTAAGAAACTGGACCACATGGTTATGACATGGCATGTTTGCTGTGATTTTTACTTTTCTTGGGCATTTTTCATACCTTTATTTTTGATGTTTTCTGCTTGTTTAAGTTCTGTTGCAACATATACAGATTCATTTGTGTGTTTAATTTTTTTTCACACTTTTATGGATTGTATTTTTCCCAATATTTTTTGTGTTGTGGTTGATTTTATGAATGCTGTGTTTTAGTAGTGATATGATGAAGCCCTATGGGCGAAAGCACTTCCCTGTTTTTAAAGCACATATGATGATAGTTTTTTGTCTATGCTTTATCTCTTCTAAGATTAATGTGGTAGATGCCATTTTCTTGATTTATTTGCCTGTTGCCATACACAAGCTCATACCTGTGCACATGCACACCTTCCTCTTCACTTTGGTTCTTAGATTTTTTTTTTTGTCTTTTTTTTGTTTGAAGTCTTACTTGTTTCTTTTTACTCCATTTATTAAACTCATTTTACTAGGGTCTTGTCACCCTTGTGCTGAATGGCCTTTAGTGAAGGTAGTTTTGTCACACCTTGTCTGGAGACAGACTAAGACTTAATTACTACTTCTACACTCCAGTTTAGTCATACTTTGTTTTAAAGTATTTCTTATTTTAGTTTGGCTTGTTCTATTGATAATGTAGAGAGCTTAGTATCTGGTTCTGTGGACCATCTGATTCCTTTTTGACTGAGCTCCTTGTTTTGGTTTTGTGTGGATACCTTTGACTACTAATTCATTGGTGGCCCTTCTTATTATTTTGTTTTTTTTCTTTTACACACTGGTTATTTTGGTTCTCACTGCTGGAGTGTTAGTCATATGGATTTGTCATTTTACTACTGTCTGGGCCTGGATTGTGAACCTGAGCCATAAGTTTACAGTTTGGTTACTTTCTTGTGCATTTTGTTTTTCTATTCTATTTTTAGTGCCCTTCTCCAGGAGGATTGGTTATGCTCATTTTTGCCACCTGGTTTACATGACTTGTACTGTTTCCATTTGGCATGTGGTTAAGCTATGTGGTAACTTTTGTTAATAGAGGTATGTGGTCTTTTTGTATCACCACCACAGAGAATGTGTCTCACCGAGTCTGAGGTTCAGGACTGGCCTCTGCTTTTGGCCCTTCTGTTGTTGACCCATCCTTGTGGGGCTGTAAAGTGGCTTTTTTGACATCAGGTTTGCTTATACTGGTAGGCTAGTCTATCTTGAGTTATTCTGTTTTGGCTCATTACTATGCATGAGCTTGTCAATGGTTTATGATCCTTTGTT